>NC_052619.1:73123152-73331795 GCF_016545825.1 Eucalyptus grandis | reverse complement strand
ACCATAGTCCTTGAAGCCCCCTCAAAAACGGAAGAGCTCATCTCTCTCTCTCTCTCTCTCTCTCTCTCTCTGGCTAACTCTCGCTTTCTCTCGCTCTCGCTGGCGTCCGAAGAAGATGAAGATGCGATCAAAAGAGCAGGTGAGATCCAAGTACTCCTCATCTCGTTTCAATCTTTGATCTAAAACAATATAAAAAAAAAAAATTAATAACGTCATGGTAATGTTCGCAGGAAATCTGACTGATATTGAAGCTTTTGTTCATGGTTTGACCTGAAATCCGCGTTGATGCGATGGTGTCAGATCCAAACATTACTATAACGTTCCATCCAGAACCCTCGCTCGATATTGCTTACGTCTGAAGAGATGTCGCAGAGAAATATAAGCAAGATGACGCCTATTTTTCGTTCGATCCGAAGACAGCCCGATGTTGTTTTGTATGTCATCGGTTGCCTCATGATTCATCAAATACGATTTTCTGAGATTTTATCTGTTGACTGCAAGTGACATATTCTTTTCTTTTATTTCCGGATGGTTTGCCTGCTGTCGTGTTCTGCGGTGGGCGTCCCGAGGAAACGATTCGATCATTACGGTCCGATTTCTGTGCTCCGATCTCGTTTGCGCGGGTATGTCTCTATATACATTAGCTGTACATTTTGAGTTCTATGAATGAGATATCATTGAGTTAATAGAAAATCCAAATGGGTGGATGATTGGTGACCAACGAGTGCGGCGATTATCTGGCAACACATGGAGGTGGTTGATAATCATGTTCCAGAGATTGGCGGTGGCCAATGATAAATTGTGCGATTTCCAATCCGATATGAATTGTTGTTGAAATTTTAATTGTCTAAGATTGAAAAATGAGTCATCAAGGTTTCCCTGTAATGATACGAAAAGGATGAATAATAATAATAACTGCATGATAAAACCATAAATAAAAAAAAGGGGAGAATAAGAGGATTGGTTTTATATTGGAAAACTGAATTAGAGTGCGCTCTTGGAGCAGTCGTCCTTCAAGATAGGCTCAATTAAGGCTCAATAATGAGTTTTGGGCTTGAACAGTGTCGGAAAGTTTGGGCTTAACTTCATTAAAATATATTTGGGCTGAATATGAATTTTGGGGAAATGGGTTAAATAGATTGAGGGGGCTTGATATAAGAGCCCAAATTTGTATCCGTGGCCCATATATAGAAATAAATAATAAACGAAATTGTAAAATAAAGAAAATTAGAAAACAGTTAGAAAAAAAAAAAGGCATTGATGAGGTAGTTAGATTTTAGTATTAAAATTAGCTTAATTTCATTTAGTTAGGGTACACATGGTTTAGGGTTTTAGTGGACACATTTGATCTAGTTTAGTTTTAGAAGGTCAATTTTTAGAAAAGAAATTGAACTCAATTTGAACTAAGCTCATGAGGGTTACCATCTTGATAATAATGATAACGATAGGGCTATGTTAAATTCTTTGCTCGATTCTTATTGAGCCTTTTTACTGCACTTAATTTGTTAGTTATCCTTTCACTACTATCTTTAAGTGAATTGATTGTGATTCTTATATATATTGTTATTTTTCTGTTTTAGTTTAATGGTTAGATTACAATTTAGGACCATAATAAATTTCACCATAATAAATTTAAAAACATTGCATAGTACACCTATTGGACATAAATTATAAGAGTCATGACTGAATAAAAAAAAACTGCATGTGATACTTAGTTAACAAATAATCAAGTTATGATACTGAAATGGCACTAGTTAGATAACTAGTGTAATCAACTCTCAAACTTTAGATTATGGTTATATAGAAAGTGATGTATACTCCAATACCTATCTTGGTTTCTAGTTGATCTCAACTCCTAATTCTCTTTGGCTTAATCGAAATTGAATATCTCAAGATTGCGTGAGATAAGAGTTTGGGAGAACTCTCGTTGAATGGGGATTGTTGGTCCTAACTTGACATCACCTTTGAACCTATCCTTTCCCCGACGGAAAAAGTGTCAAGACAATTACACTTGGGTTTCCCGTGTACCTTTGCAAATAAAATAAAAAACTTTGAAAAAAATTCTAATATAAATATTTATATAATTTACATATTGGATATTTAATTTTCTCTAGTCATGGACTCTTGAATTTTAATTTATATTATTTAGAACCAATATTTCACCATCTAAAATTTGCAGTGAATTATCCTACAACTTTCATTTTCTGAATAATGTCGTTGGGTTTATTTCTTTAAATGTTGCACTCACGCAAAAGTAATTATTTTCTACAAGAAGTAAGTATCTAGGTGCTAGTCATAAGAAAAATAAAATGAACAGTTCAAGTTCTATTGTTACTATGCCCACCCATGCCTCCCTTCCAACCTGTGGCCGTGATGCAAAATGTCCGACAAATGATGCCAGACGCATCCAATGCATGGATTCTTTGTTGCACATTGATTGTCATATTAATCTAGTTCATAGTGTTACTCGTTTTTGCCATCTCCCTCTACCTCCCTAATGGACCTAATTACCCGATATTGAAAGTCGTGGGGCTGACTATGTTCAATATTATAGTCATTGCATCCATCAGGACTAATTGAAATGCCGCCCTCTTGGTGGGGAAATCAAAGATTTACGAAAACCTGTACTTCCGTGAAGTCGAGTGTTTCATCTTATATCATCGAGATCCAGTGCAATCCTTGGCATTAGAGCCAATCATGCTACGGTTGGCCAACAGACCTTGATAAAGGCGAAGATGACAATAGAGAGGCCTAAGGAGGCAGTGGTGTCGGAGGTGGATTATGAGTGGGGATAGTGGTTGTCAGGGTGGGTCTGAGGATGCGAGGCACATACGTGTTTGGGCTGTGAAAGAAGAGCTATGATGGCATTGAAGCTCATTGTGATGGCATGAAGGTTGTTTTTGCAAAGTTACGGGGGAGTGAAGCTTTAATAACCAGCGATAATTTAGTCGTTGGCTATAATCTTCCATCGTGCTCTTATAATAATTTTGACTGAATCCATCCACAGACCCAGCTTAGGAGCTGCTATTGATAGTAACATTCACGAGCCCGCCTTGAACTCTTATTGGCCATAATGTTCTTTTTATTTTACATATAATTTAGTGATCCGTAATTTTTGAATGATATAAGAAACTCGCAAGCACTAAATATATATCAAAATGGGGCCGGGTTGTAACTTGCAAGGTATCTCATCTGTTGAGATTCACAAGTACTAAATTTTATTTTAAAAAATTAATTAAGTTATATATTGAGCAAAATACTAGCAATTTAAATAATTTTTTAAATCTTAATTCATTGATATAAATCAGACAAATGTTCTATTTAGTAAGCATAATGCACTTCACGCAACACATACTCATCTTCCATAAATAAGAGTTTCATATAACATTGGACTTTGTCTTAGAATATTCACTGCATTTTATAAATGCCACACAATCGTTTAACAATAAAGTAGAAGTGAAAAAACTATCATAAACACTAAATATAGATGGAAAAGAAAAGGATCTCTATGGGCAAAAATAGTACTCGGCGATCTCATAAACCTTGACATCAATAGCAACAACTAAGAGTAGGGGTTGTGGATGGATCCAATCAACATCGATATAGAAGCACAATGAAAAATTATTGGATGAAAGATTATCGCCGATGACTAAGCTTTCCTCCTCTTTAAATTTCGCAAAAGCAACCCTCAAGTTGTCGTAATGTCTTTAATGAGGCCATAGTACTTCTTTTACCATGACCTAAGCACGTACATGCTTTGCATCCTCATACCCAATTCGATAGCCACCATCCTTACAAACCTCCAATCTTAATCCATGTCCTAAAACACTGCCTCCTCAGGCCTCTCCATCATATTCGCCTTTATCATAATCCTCCGAGCAGCCCATAGCACGAATGGCTCTGTTGATGCCAATGCTAAGTGTTGCTCTCGTAAGTCTCTAGTTTTTCCACCAAGAGGGCAGCTTTCCAATTGGCCTTGGTGGATGTATTGACTGTGAGATTGGACACAATCAGCCCAATGACTTTCAATATGAGGTATTCAGACCTAATAAGTAGGCAAAGGAAGATGGAGAAAACTAGTAATATCGTGAAATAGATCAACATAACATTCAACGCCATATAAAGAAGTCATGCATCGGATGTGTGTAGTATCTATCCATCAGACATTCTACATTGTGATTGCGAATTGCAAAGGGGGATGTGTTAGAAATAGGTGTGATGCCAACATCCACATGTTCGTCTTAACGACACAATTTCCAAATGAAGCAGAAAAGTTGGCAAACCAAAAGAATAATCATAAAAACCACTCATATCATAACTATAGTTCTAGTTTTTTCCTACGTCACATTCATTTTACCATGCGAGGTCAATATTAATATTAGTATTGTATAAGTCACTGCCACGAAAATTATAGCAAGATGATTAATATGCAAGTTTTGTACATATCAGCTACGTTAATGACATGCCACTAATGAGAAGTAAAATTGTCGTAAATGACGATAGGAAACAAATAGTATTGCATGACACAAAAAATGTATGCTCATCATGATGGTTGGTAGCCATTATGGCAATATGCGCTGTGTAATGTTTTTTGGCCATGGGGTCTGTCGCGACCCGATCTCGCCGCCCCCTCGAAATGGTATCCAAGGTTGGGAAAGGTCGGGTTTAGGGATACTTGATCTCAAGATCGCGAGCTCTCCCAAGCTCGTACCCGCGTGACAGTAGGTTTATTATGCGATCTAGGTATTTAACAACCTAAGAATATACAGGAGTCGCCACTAGCCTCAACTTTGGGGGTCGGCTAGAAACCCAATCGAGGGTCGGGAGTGTTCCCTCGATTCCTACGCAACCAGATATTTAGGTTCGGGGACTTGGGTTACGCTAATATTGCTATTAGCGCCCTTTCGGTACCTAAACAGTATGTTGTGTTTTTCCTAACATGTCCATGCGTTTCTTTTTACATTTTTCAGGATCATCAATTCCTAGACTAAGTGATCATGCGTGGCGGATTACTTTCATTCTATTCTATTTCTAAAAAATGAAAAGAAAACAATCAATGAAATTGAAAGCACAAGACATGAAGTAAACAATCAAGAGAAATCAGTAAACCTAATCATGCAATTCTAAAGAATATAAAAGAGAAAATAATCGAGAAAGAAAGGAAACCCGCAACTCGTCGGGCTTTATACAATGCATAATACCCGAGACATATGTCGGGAAAATGAGCATTACATGATAACAGTCGGAGTGGACATCGACCTTCACCATCTTCACGCCTTCTCCATCTTCGGGATCCTAATCTAACCTAATCTAATAAACCTATAACTAGGTATATGCAGTGGAAGGAAACAAACAAACATATCAAAACATCAAAGAACAGGACATTATTAGTGTTAAAAAATGGTGACTAAAGTCATGAAGTCCTTACACCAAATTCTAAGTGAAATCCCAAGATTTAGCATCATTATGTATTACACCTAAATCATCTATCTAACGATCACACACAAAGCATATAACATGACAAACATTCAAGCCACATGACCTTGGTCCTCAATCAACCCAAAACAATGAATGAACCAACTAAAGATCACTTATTCCAAAACATGCACCATTGAATTCACTCAACATATGTATTTAAGGCAAACGGAGCAATCAATGTGTAACCCACATGGTACCTAAAACCGTTTTGTAGACAATTAATAAAGGATGTCATTCCATGAAGGAAGCACCTCAAGATTCCTAACGCATGAATTTCTAAAAAATATTAAGAACATGAACAAGTCAATCAAGAATAGATCATAGTAGCATGTCACACCGTCATTCTACAACATATTGAAAGCAATTTGGACAAATCTACTATTTCATCTTAAGACTAACAACAACTAGCAGAAAAGACAGCATTGCAGTTCAAGACAAATTCCAGATTTCAAAGCTCAATTTGAAAAAAGGAAAGGCAGGGCAAATGATAGGCAAATTGGACAAACTAGGCATCGTTAGAAAGCTTAAGGTGTCCTTTACGAATTCCTATTAGGTGACAATTGCAATTTAAGTCTTTTTCTAGCTCAAGCAAAGCCATTTGTATAAATGGTCAGATCAGATCATAACAAGCAGAACACATCAGCAGATTAGTGCTCTTGCAAGAAGCATCAGGCAGGGAAAATGATGACCAAATCGCACATATAATATGTCATTAGAAATCTTGAGAAGTCTCCTATGAATCCTTAGAAGGTCATGAACACAATTGAAATCATTTTCTAGCTCAAACGAAGACATTTAGCAAAGAGGTCAGATCAGTAACAGAAACAACCGCACAGACCAGAACAATTTTCCAGAAGATTTCATGTGGCTAATGATATCGGATCAGGGTGTATTATAGCTCGTTAGAAAGCTAATCAAACCATCTTTGACTTTCATGAAGACATCGAGCACAGAAAACCACAATAACTAGCTCATATCAATTCATTTGCACAGAAGGTTAGATCAGCGAAAGAAACAGAAAATCAGCAAGTAATGCAGGTCACTGAGGAGCGGAACAAAGGCATAATGAGTTTCCAAATGCCTGCAATCACTGATGGAAACTTGAACAGCACTAATTTGATTTTAATCTAGAACATGCTGTTTTATTTACCTTTCTTTATCGAAACAGGACATAACAAAACATGTTCAGACGACAAACAAATAGGCATGAAGATCCATATGACTCTCCTCGACCATGGCAAAACTTATTTCATCAATGGTTCAGTTTCAGACATGAATCAATTATATCTACCGATCAACGGTCAAAAGACATTCGAAAGCCAACTCTGATCTAACTTGAGCATTTCATTATATATTGTAACTAAAAGCACGTGAATTTACAAAATCCTGGAAGAGATCAAGGTCTATCAAAAGTAGAACAGGGCAGCAAGGCAAACATACAACCATATTTTTTTTGCAGTTTTTATGTGAAGGACAACCTTGACCCAAAAATAGACATGAAACCAGGAAAAGGCTAAACTCACATTAACTTTTAACCTGAAGAAACAACAAGACAACAAAAAAGATAAGAAGACAGAAAAATAAAGGCTCACGATATTCAAAGTTTATTCCCAAAGACGGTACAAACAGAACTTAAATCAAGAAGACCCTATCCAATGGATAAGCAACCCATTATGAAAAAAAAAAAAAGAAACCATCATACAAAACAGAGAAAAGCCAACATAATCTAATATTAAACTGCACAAACCCAAGCTACCCTTAACAGAACACCAGATGGTTCTCACCGTAGATCAAACCGTGTTTAGTTATGGTGCATGGATCCAGAGGCATACCAGGTGCAGGGGCAAGGGTAATGCTTGTCACACCTTCGAGCAGGTTTTTTTATGATGAAACAGATAGTGAATGAAAGCATCCCAGGTGCCTTGGCTTTGACATAGGACAACTAGTTCATACTCAGTACAAACAAAAGGACAGCAAGCTTCGAGCATGGTAAAGACTATGAACCTGCGTTTAGCTTAGGCATTTCATCGAACATTGAATAGGCGCAAGAAAAACGGGGAGCACCAAGACTGAGCTTGAGTATGGATTCAAAAAACAATCAGCATCCAAGACCTCACAATCACAGCATGCATATAGACAAGGCTGAGACCCACACGAACTAGACAACGGCGGCCTGGTCTGACGAGCCTGAAACAAGGCACAAAGAAGACACAAAACAAAGCGATCGGTCGAGGGTTCCTACCTCGGACAAGAGATGAGCTCGAAGATTAGGTTATATTCGTTCGCCTTGCACACCTCCGAGTTCCTCAAACAGCCGTTCCAGCAAGTCAAATCCGGCGCACAAGACAGAGCCGAGAGAAAATATTCGAGGTCAGAGAGAGAACGGGAGAGAGAACCAGATCCTAAAAACTTAATCGGATCAAGGGAGAAAGAGAACTCACCGCTTTGGTGAGTTCGATCCGAGACAAACTCGGTTAAGCATCGTCGTCGCGATCCGTCCAACCTCCGGCGAGCTTCTGCACTGGAGGACCGAGAGCCGAGCGAACAGGGGTTGAGCATAGGATCCGGTGGGGAGCCGAATCACGCCACAGATCGGGAACTGCTGTCACCGCCGGTCAGCTTCAGATCTGAGCACCCTGCACCTCTTCGACTCGCTCGACGGAGAAACGTTGGAGACAGGGGCGGAAACTTCCTCTGGTGGAAGGCGCGCGAGGCCGAGACTTTCCCCCCTCGAGGAATGGCAGCTCTCTCCCGAGATTCCCCGAGGCTAGGGTTTCGAGATCTTCCATGGAAGCTCCATTGAGCATTACGGAGAGAGGGAGAGAAAATCCGAGAGCCCCCAATCCCCCCGCCGCCGTAGAGAGAGAGAGTTCACGGAGAGTAGAATTCGCGCGCGAACCGGTTTTTTTTAGAGAGAGAGACCTCCAAGAGAGAGAAAAAAAAATCCGTCAAAATGGCCTCCCCCGAAAAAAAATGAGCGAACCTTTATATATTTTTTTGAGCGTTTTTTCCTTTTTTTCTTTTTCTTTTCTCTTTTTTTTTTCTTTTATTGTTTCCTTTACTTTTTTTTTTTGTTTTTATGTTTTCATTCATTCATTTTTTAATCTTTTTGGCTTTCTATCCTTTTTTTCTTTTTCTTTCTTCTTTTTATTTATATGCAAACTAAATGGACGTTAAAAAAAACGATAAAATTTCGGGTGTCAACAGGGTCCGCTTGCCAAACTCTTCCTGGAGGACACATTGCTCCTTGAAAGGCTATGGAGGTAACTAAGATTGCGATGACCATTAAAGACTACATACCTTTGTATGGACAACTGTTTTCTTGCCTCTCATTTGGTTGTCGACACATGAACAGTATTCCCTCTACGAATGTGGTCATGTTCTCCATGAATAAAAGTTACCTTTTTTGTGAAATGATAAAGCAATGTTATTCCTCTTTAGAAGTTCACGAAAAGGTAATTTTTATTTATGGAGGATGTGGCCACCACCGAGAGGGAATATGTCCGCGTGGAGCACAACCGAATAAGAGGCAAGAAAACATAGATTGGCAGAAAGGTATGTAGTTTGTGATAGTTGTTGCAATCTTACTTGCCACCATGGCCTTTCAAGCGGTGATGAGTCCTCTTGGAGGCGTATGGCAGGAGGATTCTGTAGCCGAAAAACATTACAACGCGGGCATCACCATAATGGTTTACAAGTATCATGATGAGCATACATTTTTTGTGTCATACAATACCACTTGTTTCCTATCGTTATTTACTGCAATTTTACTTCTCATTAGTGGCATGTCGTTAACACAGCTGCTATTTACAAAACTTGCAATATTAATCATCCGGGTTGCTATAATTTTCATGGCAATGACTTAATCAGTACCAATATTGGTATTAACCTCACATGGTAAAATGAATGCGGCGTATAAAAAGGTTGGAATTGCTATTGTCATACAGGTCGTCTTTGTGATTGTTTATTTGGTGTGCCAACTTTTTTGCTTCATTCGAAATTTGTGTTGCTAAGACCTAGATTTACATGTTGGCATTACACCTATTTTAGGCATTATGGGGACAAATCTAGGTATTGTTGATTACCTTTATGTACCGAAATCTTCATCAACAAACATGTAGGGAATATTGTCCAAAAAGTGATAAACATATTACCCTTTTGCTAATTTAGTTTAAAACCTTTAAATTTTGCCAACCACAAGTGAGGGCCAACTGAACCTCGCCGACCCTAGGCGAGTTGCGCCCCTCCCCAAATATAGCCAAGCAAAAGTCCAAAAACCCAAAGAAAAAAGATTAATACCACGAAAAACCTAAAACTAATACATTTATGACAAATTTACCACAAACTAATTGGTACACTAGTCAAATCTTACGTGTCATAAACACGACAATTTGACAATAAAATTTAATAAAAACTAATAGAGGGTAAATTTATCACAAGTGTACCAAATTTTTCAATGATGTAACAAGGGGTTTTTTGGGTCAAAATTAGTTTGTAATAAATTTATCACGTGATGTACTAGTTTGGAGCTTTTTTGGCACAGGCGAGAGCTGGCGGACCCTCGCCGACCTTGGGTGGGTTGCACCCCTTGCTAGGCAAGAGTTGCTATTTCGCTCACCGTCTCTCCAAAATATATATATAAGCTTAATATTATCAAAAACCCCAAAGTAATACATCTGACGGATTTACCCAAATTGATTTTTTAACCATAAAAAACTCTAAATCGATACACTATTGATAATTTACCTTAAATAACCATAAAAAAAAAACTCCCAATTGATACACTTCTACAAATTTACCCCAAATTAAATTTTAAACTGTCAAAATCAAAACCGGTACATATGTGACAAATTTACCATCTTTTAAATTGGATTAATACCAAAAAAATCATAAAACTAGTAAAGCTATGATAAAAAGAGAATAAATTCTCAAATTGGTACACTAGTCAACTCTCACTTATCAATAAACTCAACAATTTGACTATAAAATTAACAAAAATTAATATATGGTAAATTTGTCACAAGTGTATCTATTTAGGATAAATTTATCAAATTTATTATCAACAAATTAATTTATAGCAAATTTGTTGTAAGTATACAATTTTTGGGCTTTTCGACATAGGCGAGATATGGATAACCCTCGCCGGCCCTAGGCGAGCCTGTCCCTTGCTAAGTGAGAAATCGCACACCCTCTCTCCAAAAACTCCAAAAAATAAAAAGAGTTTAATATCATGAAAATCCCGAAACTGATATAAATATGATAAATGTACCTCAAACTAATTTTAACTCTAGAAAACCCAAATTGGTATAAATTTACCACAAACAACTATATATATAATAAAAAAAAAAAAAAAACGTCGATAGATACAATTGTAACATATTTATCCCAAAACTAATTTTTTGACCACAAAAACCAAAATTGATACATTTGTGACAAATATATCCTCATTTGAATTAGATGTATGCCACAAAAAAAAAAAAAAACACAAAACTAGTATAACTATGACAAAAAAGAGAGTAAAATCCACAATTGGCACACTAATAAACTCTCACGTGTCATCAAATTCAGTAATTTGACAGTAAAATTTAACGAAAACTAAAGGATGGTAAATTTATCATAAATGTATTAGTTTAGGATAAATTCATCAAAGATGCAATGATTTAGATTTTTAGTGGTCCAAAAATTAATTTTGATACATTTTTTTTATAGACGTACTAGTTTGGCACATTTCGACACAAGCAACAACTGGTTAACCCTCGCCAGACTTGAGTAAGTCACACCCCTTGCCAAGCAAGAGTCGTGACTTCGCTTTCCCTCTCTTGAAAAACCAAAAAATAAAAAATGGTTAATACCACAGAAACTACAAAACTGATACATATGTGGTAATTTCATCTTAAATTGATTTTTTAACCACAAAAAACCTCAAACCAGTATGCCATTGATAAATTTAACCCAAATGACCATAAAATCATAAACTAGTATACTTGTAACAAATTTGTCCCGAATCATCATAAAAAACCTCAAACTGGAATAATTGTAATAAATTTACCCTAAACTAATTTTTTTGTCGCCAAAACCAAAACTAGTTCATTTATAACAAATATACTCTCCTTTAAATTAGATTAATATCATAAAAAAATCAAAAAATTAGTACAACTATGACAAAATGAGAGTAAAATCCAAAATTGGTACACTAGTCGACTCTCACGTGTTATCAAATTTAGTAATTTGATGGTAAAATTTAACAAAATTAATAAATGATAAATGTATCACAAATATATCCGTTTGGAATAAATATATCAAAGGTGTAACAATGTGGGTCTTCTGTTGTTAAAAATTAATTTTTGTTAAATTTATTATGTGTGTATTAGTTTCAAACTAATACACTTATGACAAATTTATTCAAACTAATTTTTAACTACAAAAATCTTCCAAGTTGTGCAGTAGTCACAAATTTACATCAAACTAATTTTTTACCCCCAAAACCAAAACCGATACAATTGTGATAAATATATCATCTTTTAAATTGGATTAATACAATTAAAAAAATAACAAAACTAGTACAACTATGACAAAAGGAGAGTAAAATTCAAATTGATACACTAGTCAACTCTCACATGTCATCAAACTCAACAATTCAATGATAAAATTTAACAAAAATTAACAAAGGGTAAATTTTATCACAAGTGTCCTAATTTGAGATAAATTTATCAAAGATATACCAATTTAAGGTTTTTTATGGTCTAAAAATTAGTTTGTAATAAATTCTTCACAAGTATACCAATATATGGTTTTTCAACACAAATGAGGGCGACCAACCTCGTCGACCTTTGAGTAGGTCACGTCCTTTGCCAAACGAGAGTTGCGACTTTGCTCGCCCTTACTTCAAAAATCCGGAAAAAAGAAGAAGTTAATACCACAAAAATCCCCAAACTAATACATATATGACAAATTTATTCCAAACTAATTTTTTAACCACAACAAATCCCAAACTTGTACACCATTGATAAATTTATCTCAAATGGCAATAAAAAAACCCAAATCGGTGCACTTATAACAAATTTACCGCAAACTAACTTTTTTTACTATAAAAAATAAAATAAATATATTTGTGACAAATATACCCTCAATTAAATTGGATTAATACCACAAAAATACAAAATTAGAACAATTGTGGCAAAATGAGAGTAAAAAAATTGGTATATTAGTCAACTCTCACGTATCATCAAATTCAGCAATTTGGCGGTAATATTAAACGAAAATTAACATATTGTAGATGTCGTAAATGTACCAATTTGGGATAAATTTATCAAAAGAGTGACAATTTTGGGATTTTTTGTGATCAAAAAATTAATTTATGGTAAATTTATTATGTGTATACTAGTTTCGGTATTTTCGGGCATAGGCAAGGGTTGTAACCTTTGCTAGGTAAGAGTCACGACTTCACTCACCCTCTCTCCAAAAACCCAAAAAATAAAAATTAATCTCACAAAAAATGTTGAATTGATACAACTGTAACAAATTTACTTGAAACAATTTTTTAATCACAAGAAATCCAAATTAGTAACTATTGATGAATTTATCCCAATTGACCATAAAAAAAAAAAAAAAAAAAAAAAAAAAAAAAAAAACCCAGATTATTATAGTTGTAACAAATTTATCTTAAACTAGTTTTTTTACCACCAAAACAAAAATTGATATATTTTCGACAAATATACCCTCTCTTAAATTGAATTAGTATTACAAAAATCACAAAATTAGTACAACTATGACAAAGAGAGAGTTAAATCTCAAATCAATACACCAGTCAACTCTCATGCGTTATCAAACTTAGCCATTTGATGATAAAACTTAACAAAAGCTAACATAGGGTACGTTTGTTTCAAGTAAACCAATTTAGAAAAAAAATTATCAAATGTGTAATATTTTTAGGTTTTTTAGTGTCAAAAAATTAGTTTGTAGAACATTTATCATAAGTATACTAATTTGGAGTTTTTTTTATATAAGTGAGGGCTGGCTAACCCTCCTAGCCCTGGGTGAGTCGTGCCTCTTGCCAAGTGAGAGTCATGACTTTGCTTGCCCTCTCCCCAAAAACCCAAAAATAAAAACGTTAATACCATAAAAAAATCTCAAACCAATACATATATAATAAATTTATCATTAATTAATTTTTTATCAACCAAAACCAAAATTAGTGTATTTGTGATCAATATTAAATTGGATTTATACAACAAAAAATTACAAAACTAGTGCAAGTATTAGGGGTGGACCGGCCTAACCCTATCGGTCCTGGTCTGGTTCTCAGGGAGACCGGGTCTGTCCTTGCTACTAGAATTCCTAGACCAATACTGTGCGGGTCGGTTCTCGGTCCTAAGAGTTTCAAGTCAATCCAACCCGAACCAAACCAACCCTAAATATATATACATATATATTATTTATAATTTTTTTATATAGAGAAAATCTTAAGATAAACGACATTAAGAACATTAAACAGTTCTTTAGTGAGGGGTTCAAATAATTTTACATTGTTATTTACTAATTTAGGTTTTTAATGTCTTTTACGACGTCAATAGTCATAATTTACAAAGAAGGAAAATGTTTTTGTGAGGAGCCCTCATGGCATCCAAAAATGCACCTTATGACATCCTCATCTGGTATTCGTTCTCTTCTATCTTCTTTGTCCTCTTAGTCTTCAATTTGCTAAAATCGAAAAAAATAACTTCTCTGCTCACCACTCAACACTCATCTCGTTCACTTTGGGGCACTCGTGTTGCTTACCGCTCAATGCTCACTTGGCTTCTTGCTCCCCACTCGACATTTGATGCTCATTATGTTCGACACTCACTCCACTTGACCCTCACCGCTTGCCTTTCTTAGTTGACCTTGCTCATCATCATACTCATTGGGTTAGTACAGTTCTTAGTTGCCATTTTAAGGAGTACAAAATATGAAATAAAAAATTATTTGTTAGTCTTAGGTTGACCTTGAAACCAGACCGAATTCATTGGATCAATCTAGTACTCAATCATTTTTTTAAGGAGTATAAAAAATGAAATGAAACCATCGCTTGTGGTGGCTCAGTTGAATAAGCACTCTAGTGAAGTTTAACGAGAACGAATGAGTTCGAATCCTGCTGGTTACATGGGATCTTAAGAGTGACGTCAGGGTGGTGGGTCATCCGCTAGTGTCGCTCCAGGATTTACCCACCAGTTGCCGACTATACGGGGTTCCCTGGGTATCAAAAAAGAAAAAAGAAAAAATTATTAGTTGGTCCTGGGTTGACTTTGGAACTGGACCAAACCCATTCGGTCCGGTCCTCAGTCCCAAGCTCAATAAGGTCGACCTTCGGTTCCAAAAATTGAGGATTAGCACTGTGCAGGTTGGTTCTAGGGTTAGGAGTTGAACCGGCCCAACTTGAACTATACTCATCTCTAGCAAGTATGACAAAAAGAGCGTAAAATCACAAGTTAGTACCTCGCCAACTCTCAAGTATTATCAAGTTCAGCAATTTAATGGTAAAATTTAATGAATACTAACATGGGGTAAATTTTTCATAAGTGTACTAGTTTTGGATAAAAAATTTTGATTTTTTTATGGTCAAAAAATTAGTTTGTAGTGAATTCATTACAACTATATCAGTTGGGGTGTTTTCAGGCACATGAGTGGGTCACCTAACCCTCATTGCCTTGGGCAAGTTGTGTCCCTTGCCAGGTGAGAGTCGTAACTTTGCTCGTCCTTTTTCCAAAAACCCAAAAAAAAAACTATATCACGAAAAAGCCCAAACTAATACAACTATGATAAATGTGTCCAAACTAATTTTTCAAGGATAAAAAATCTCAAATGGATACACCACTGGTAAATTTACCCTATGTAACCATAAAAACCCTCCAAACTAATGCAGTTATAATAAATTTACCATAAACTAATTTTTTGACCTTTAAATTAAAACTAGTACATTTGTGACATATATACTCTCATTTAAATTGGATTAATATCACAAAAATCACAAAATTAGTGCAACTATGATAAAATAAAATCCCAAATTGGCACACTAGCCAATTCTCACATGTAAATAAAATTAGTAATTTGATAGTAAAATTTAAGAAAAACTAACAAAGGGTAAATTTGTCACAAGTATACCAGTTTAGGATAAATTTATCAAATGTATAATAATTTGCATTTTTTGTAGTCAAATAGTTAATTTATAGCAAATTTATCATAAATGTACGAGTTTGGTGCATTTTGGAATATGCAAGGGCCAACCGACCTTCACTAACTTAGACAAGTTGCACCCTTTTCTAGGCCAAGTGAGAGTTGCGATTTTACTAACCCTCTCTCCAAAAACCCAAAGGAAAAAAAGTTAATAGCACAAAAAAATCTCAAACTAATATAATTGTGATAAATTTATCCAAAAATAATTTTTTAAGCATAAAAAACTCTAAACTAGTATATCATCGATAAATTTACCCTGAATGATCATAAAAAAACTCTACACTAGTATAGATATAACAAATTTACTCCAAACTAATCTTTTAATCACCAAAAATAAAATTGGTACATTTGTGACAAATATACGCTCATTTAAATTATATTCATACTACAAAAATTAGACAACTAGTACCTCTATGACTAAAGGAGAATAAATATCAAGTTAGTAGAGTAGTCAACTCTCAAGTGTTAATAAATTCAGTAATTTGACGACAAAATTTAACGAAAATTGACATAGAGTAAATTTATCATAATTGCACCAATTTGAGATAAATTTCTCAAATGTATAACAATTTGGAATTTTTGTGGTCAAAAAAATAATTTATGACAAATTTGTCACTAATGTACGAGTTCATAATTTGTCGGCATAGGTGACGGCCAGCTAACGCTCACTGACCCTGGGTGAGTCGCATGCCTTGCTAGGCTAGGTGAGAGTTGTGACTTCACTCGCACTCTCTCCAAAAATAAATAATAAAAAAATAACCATAAACTAATACATCTGTAACAAATTTATTCCAAATTAATTTTTTAATAACAAAAACCCCAAACTGGTACATAGTTGATAAATTTATCCCAAATAGCTATAAAAAAAAAAAAAACCTTAAACTGGTACAATTGTAAAAATTCTACACCAAATTAATTTTTTGATCGTCAAAACCAAAATCGATACATTTATAACAAATAAGCCCTCCTCTAAATTGGATTAATAATACAAAAAATACAAAAATAGTACTAGTAAAATTTAACAAAACTAACAAATTATAAATTTATTGCAAGTGTACTAGTTTGAAATAAATTTGTCAAAGGTGTAACAATTGAGTTTTTGTGATAAAAAAATTTAGTTTGCAAACAGTTTAAGGTTTTTCTGGTATTAACCTCAAAAGAGAGTAAAGAAAAGGAAAAAAAAAACCAAGAAAAAAAAATATTAATAGTTATAAAAAAAAATGTCCACATTAGCATTTACCATCTACATCGGCAAATTTTAGCCAAAATAGGCTGAATTAACTTAATTGACAAAAGAAGAAAGTGCTTAGAACTCAAGTGATAAAATTAAAATATTTATAAATTGGTAAAAGTGTAATAGGTCTATGACTTTTTTGGAAAATTTTCCTAGACATTTGTTGGAAGATATGATTTGCAAGATTGTAAATTGATATATTTGTATCTATCTTAGGACTAGAAAGATCACAGAATATTTGGAGAATATAGACTTGCTTTTATTATTATTTCTTTTGTATTATATACATCATTGTACACAGAATACAAATCAATGAATTAAGGCACATATTTTTTCTCTCCAAAGTTCTTCCCTATATTCTACATTTTCTACCTAGTCTTGTGACATGGTATTGAAGCCTTTCTTGAAGGTGTAAAATTACCATCGCTTCTACTTCGATTGCCTCGTGGAACTCCTATCTACAAAAGAGAGTTATCATAGGAATTATTAACTTTTGAAGGGAAGTTTCTTTCTTCATCATGCCTAAAGCACAAGATATTACCTCAACCTCGGACACTCAACCTGCGGGAGAGGTCATGCCACATACCCCGGAGATCCAAGATTCATCTGTCGTAATCTCCGCCACCGAACAATAATTCAGTCAAGCCTAGACACATCTATAGGCGCAACACGCGCAATGGCAGCCATTCCAAGCTCAATTCAATCTGGGGCAGACATTTATGGGCCATCCTTACCAATGGATACCAAATCCATGGTTCCATGGGCCTAGCCTAAATACATCACCGCCAGGAGTCTACCAAAGCAACGTTGGGTCCGATGGAGGCCAACCAACCGGCGAAGGGGCAAGCCCAACCATTGGCCCACAGCAAACGGGCGGATCAATTGGGCCGGGTACGAATCCCTACCGGGCTTTTCTCAATACGAGTCATGCGGGTCATGCGGGTTAGGGAATCAGACCAAATGATTTGGGCATGGGAGGAAATCCCTACCCGAATCTTAAACTCAGATTTTTTCCATATTAGATCTTTGCTGCCGGTGGCCGACCAGAAACTGGCAACTCGCTCCACACAACTAACGCCGACGGACCGGAACTGAAGCTCATTAGCCAACAATTGACCAGTGCCGATAACTATTTGAGCTGGTTGCGAGAGTTCCGGCGGGCGCTGGTAACAAAAGATAAATAGGGTTTTCTTGACGGAACAATTCCAATTCCGTTCGATGAGAGAATGACACAACTTTGGAAGAAATGCAATCAACTGGTCAAAACGTGGATGGGCAATTGCATCACAACCGAAGTCGCGACCGGACTTCCCCCGATGGAGGATTCAAAACATATATGTGAGAATATCATAGAGATGTATGAGAAACTCAATCAAGTCAAGATATTTTCATTAACACAGCAAATTTCAGAGCTCAAACAAGGGAATATGACCATTGCAACAATTTATAACAAACTCTCGCTCGTGGAATGAGCTCGAAGCAGCCAAGAAAAGTTCGACCGGCCCAACCCTATTTTACAGCAGTACAAATGCATGCGGGAAAAGGAAATGCGACAAGATTCTTGCTCATACTTAACAAGACTTACCTCTCGTTTTGCTCCCAGATCTTGACTATGGAGCCTCTGCCGAGTCTCGGGCGTATCTACCAACTTGCCATGCAAGAGGAGAGCCAACAGAGAACGACGAATTACAGCAAAAGCGGAGACAGAGTGGCCCTTGCAGCAAGAAGCCATGGCGGTCCTTCGCCGAGGAACAAAGGAGGCAAAGGGCAGAAGGGGACACAATTAGGGTTCCCCGAAAACCCTAGTGGTCTTGATTTTATTGGGCAATCCGACGGCCCACAATCATCCTTAGTAGCGAGCGGATCAGATGGTCCACGTGGGAGCACCTTGAATGGACTCGATGGGCTCGCAAAAATACTTCATATGGGCCGGAAGTCTCACACGGATTAATGGGTGGTCGATCAGACGATTTGTATGGGCCGACTTTAGCCCAAATCTCACAGCCCACAAACAAGCCTTTTTTTGGTGCGAGAAACATTGCTTCAAAAGGAAAAGGTAAAATGTTCTATAAACGTTTGCATCATACAATAGAAAATTGATGGAAGCTGCATGGGAAACCTAGAGAAAAGGAAAAGGGAAAAATTTTAACAGTTTTTCAGGTGTCGAGACAATCAACATACAAGACTATTACCCATGATCAATATCAGGAGCTGATGGAAGCTTTAAGGAAATTGGATGCCTTTGATAAAACTGACAGTTTCACAGGTACATCTTATTGTCTGACGAATTCAATTTCGAAGAATGCATGGATTATTAATTCAGGTGCTAGTGACCACATTGTCTGTGATAAGGATTTACTTTCCAATGTCAAAAAATTATATTTTCCCAAATCAGTTCAGCTTCCGAATGGAATTGTCATCCAAGTTGAAATAGTCGGCACTGTGAATCTTAGTTCTCTTATCATACTTCAAAATGTGCTATATGTCCCTGACTTCCATTTCAATATCATGTTAGTATCTCGAGCTTCTGAAGAAAATTCGTGTCATATCTTATTCAATTATGATAAATATTTCTTTTGAGCCCTTTCGACTAGGAAACTAATGGACTTTTGGGTTGAGTTTTTCAAGGGCTCTATTTCTGGATGGGCTTTTCCAACAGTCTTCAATTGTTTTCCAATAAATCATTATGTAATACTACTATTAATGATAATAATTTTCTTCATCATCAAAGATTGGGTCATTTTGCTTTATTTCCCTGTCCTCAATGTCCTGTATGTCCATTAGCAATACAAACACGTGCTCCTTTCTGTCGACACATAAATTTCGCCATTTTATTTAGGCTTAATCGTGTACAAAATTAGAAATTAGTCACTAAAAAAACAAATAAAAAAAGAAAAGAAAAGAAAAAAAAAGAAAAAAGCAAGAGAAGTAAAAGTGCAGCAAAAAATTAAAAAAAAAAGAAAGAAAAAGAAAAATGCTTAGAATCGGGTTAGGCCGGATCTGCCCGGCACTTCTTCCCTTCGGCCCGGGCCTGGCCTCTTTCTTACTCACGCAGCCCACTAGCCTAGCCCACCACAGCTAGTCATCCTCCTCCAGCCTGTCTCCACGCCCCGGACCTACAAAAAAAACGCAAAGAGCAGGGTGCAACGAGAGGCGGGAAGCGGCGATGGAGGAGCAGGTGGATCGGGATAGCGGGCGGCCGGTGTGATTTGCGGGTCGATCAGCTTGGTCGGCAGCTAGCACGGCAGATGACGACCTACAAAAAAAAAAGGAAAAGAGATGAAGGAGGAAGGAAGCACCAGGAGAGCCCGAATAGGAGAGTTTGAAAGAGAGAGAGAGAGATTGGAGAGGGCCTTTGGCGAGAGAGCTTGAAGGAAGGAGAGGGGTAGAAGCGGAGAGTGACCGGGAAGAAGGAGGCTCGGAATCCACCTCAGCTGAACATTGCTTAGCCACCCCCAACGTGAGCTTGCACCTCCAAGCTGGAACCACCAAGACACGGCTTCCCTTTCCTTGAATTCAAGTTTTTGCGGTGAGTTTCCTAGCTTTTGATTCAGCTTGTGTCGATTTCCCAAGGATTCCGGCTCGGGGGCGTGCGAGGCGACCGGACATTGTTCGATCTATCGATCTTACCCGATGTTCACCACCCTCGAGTTGGGTAGGGACCTCCGCGAACCTTTTTCTTTTTGCGCCCTGCTTTTGTCCTGTTCCCTCATATTTTTTGCATGGTTTACTGAGTTGAGACATGAGTTTCGGGTTCGCTTACGCTGTCTTTCGTTGATGTTGAGCATTCCCTGCCATTCTCATTGAGTTGTGGTCTAGTTTCGAGTCTTGTTATTGTTCGTGGCTGCCTTGAGTCGATGCACCCTAGGTGTTTGATAAAGGCCCTTGAAGCGCATCGGGGAAAATAGCCACTACCTTTTGCCGTTTCCGAAGCTCGTGTATAGTCGTTTTGATCGCTAGTTACTGGGGTCGTCTTACATGAAGTCTTAACTCGTTGATCGTGGGTAGTGGTTATTGAGGTTGAGCAGTGGCATTTCTTCAAGAGAGATCTTGACAATGGGGTTGTTCTCGGCAAAGAAGAGAACGTCGAAAAGGGAGCTTCAATGAGAAAGGAAATCACGCCTAGTTAAGGGATAATTAAATAAAGAAAAGAAAATAAGAGAAACAAACAAAAAGTAATGAAATGAGAGATAACATCAATATGAAAGCCATTTTAAGCGTGTAGGCTGGATGGAGTGTTTGTGTCATTTTCAAAGGATGACATTTGTCTTCTTTTTGTCGATTTTCGCATGCATTTTGCGGATATCCGAACTTGTGGCCGTACGTCGCACCTCACTTCCATCTTGCGCTTTTGCATTTTATATAAATTCGAGTTTGTTGGATAGTGGCGCACGCTGTTCTTAGCTTGGTATGGAATGAATACGCGTCAAGATCATGGTTTTGGTGCTTTGAGGTTGGGGTTGAATTTACAGGAAATTCTAGGTTTAATGGAAGCTTCGGGTGGAGAAGGAAGCATGCAGAGAAGAAGACCATAAAAGGGGAATAGAAAATTGTTAATATAAAACAAAAAAACAAAAAAAAAAAAAAAAAGAAGAAAGAAACAAAAAAAAAGTTTAAAGAAATCGGTTTTGTCTTTTTTAGTTTTAATCTGGGTTTGTGTCAAGCCAACGGACTGGATCGGGTTACCGGTCCGAACTTGTTTTCCTAAATATTTAAAAAAAAAAAAAAAAATTAAAAAATTCAAAAAAAAATCAAAACAATTAGTGAAAATTCGAGTTTTTTTTAATTAAAAATTTTAAAAATTTAAAAATGTTAGGAAATTCAAATTTTCTTTTGAAAATTTTTACAAAAGATTTTATGAGTTTTTATTTTTTTCCTTGAAACAAATGATAACTCTAGAGTTGTGCTAAAAAAAATTGACTAAGTCTTTAGGGTTTTACTTTAGGGTTTCAACCGTCCTTAGAGATAATTGCCTTTGAGTGCACAATGCTGACACATGGAGTTTGGCTTTTCTTTAGTCTGGTTAGGATTAGCATTTGTTTTCACTATAGTATCAATTTTTTTTGCTTTCCCATGCAATTTATTTCAAGTTTTCCTTGGTTGCTAATTGTTACTTTAATGATTGCACACCCACATGATCACCTTACATGTTAGTGGATAGGTATAAAATCAATCCAAACTACCCAAAAATCATTTTGTTAAAATGAACAAGATTAGGTACAAAGGGCACTAATTGGTCAATTAGTGTAATCAAGTCACCGACCCTAAATTCTCTGGTTGCGTAGGAAGTGAGGTACACTCCCATGTCTTACTTGGTTTCTAGCCGACCCCAATAGGCTAGTGGCGACTCCTTTTTTGTGCAAAATTCCTTAAGAATATCCCAATGTCACGTGGGGTATTGGCTTGGGAGAGCCCGCACCTAATCATGGGCCTTAGGCCTGTCCTTTAGACAATACCCCTAAACTTGTTCCCTCCCCCGAGGGTAGGTTGTGACACTTTCCAAAATAGCACTTCTCAAGCTAATGAAATTTTTTCCTTAATTCATGCTGATGTTTGGGGGCTCTATTACACTTTGAATCATGATGGGTCTTAGTTTTTTTTTTTTCACAATCGTAGATGATTTCTCACGTGTGACATGGATATTCCTAATACAATCAAAAACTCAAATTCTTTCTCATTTAAGGACTTTCCTTGCACTATCAAAAAATCAATTTGGGAAATCCATTCAACGTATACGTACTGACAATCGTAGAGAATTCTTTAATGGAGAATGTGCTTCCTTCCTTTCCTTGAATGGAATTTTACATGAAAGCTCTTGCACAGACACACCACAGCAAAATGGAGTCGTTGAGCGAAAAGACCGTCACCTTTTGGAAGTAGCACGTGCCCTTAAGTTTCAGGCATCTGATCCTGAAAATTTTTGGGGAGATTGTGTGGTCACGTCAGCATACCTGATCAATCGCATGCCATCACGCATTCTTAAAGGAAAAACTTCTTTCGAGACATTGTATGGAAGGAAACTAGATCTGAGTCATCTCAGAGTTTTTGGGTGTCTATGTTACGTAACCACAGTAGGGCACAGGGATAAGATGGGACCTCGTGCACGACAATGTATATTCATGGGGTATTCGAATCTGAAAAATGGATATCAATTTATGAACCATCCACGAAGGAATTTTTTGTGAGCGGGGATGTGATTTTTCATGAAGACATTTTCCCTTTCCGAGATATGAATAATTTGTCTTTAGATGAGAGGATAGGTACTAATCAAATTTTATCAGAAGAAGATCTATCTTCTGGGGGATCCTATATTATTATTCCTCCTCTCAGACATCAGAAATTGTTTGCTGCATCACTTCCAATGCCTAGTGAAACTTCTATGGATCATTCAATTGAAAAACCTTCCATAGAAAGGGATTCTCAGATGATAGCTCCTCCAAATCAAACAATACTGAAAAATCGTCCTTGATGCAACATGAAGAACCTCGGCAACCTGGTTGAGTTAGTCGTCCACCAATATGGACAAAGGATTATGTATGTGCTTCATCAGGGTCATCAGGTACTCGTTACCCTATCTCGTCCTATGTTTCATTTGATAGGTTTTCATCAGAACATTTGTGTTGCATGAGCCATATCTTTGAGCGACAAGAGCCCTCTAGTTATAATGAAGCAATGCATGATCCACGTTGGCAAAAAGCTATGGAGGCACAATTTCAGGCCCTGATAGATAATCATACTTGGGATGTTGTGCCGTTACCTACTCATCGAAAACCAATTGGGTGCAAATGGTTCTATATAAGATTAAATATTGAGCAGATGGTTCTATAGAAAGGTATAAGGCTCGATTGGTGGCCAAGGGTTTTACACAACGAGAAGGTTTTGACTATCACGAAACTTTTTCTCTAGTAGCCAAAGATGTCACAGCTCGTGCTTTTCTGTCACTTGCTGCTTTTTGAGATTGGTCATTACATCAAATAGATGTCCATAATGCCTTTTTACATGGTGACCTGGATGAAGAAATCTACATGGATCTTCCATCAGGATTATAGAGACAGGGAGGGTCTAAGGTATGTCGTCTCCGCAAATCTCTTTATGGACTAAAACAAGCTTCTTACCAATGGTATGCCAAATTTACAAATGCTCTTATGGCTGCTGGATTTAAACAGTGCAAGTATGACTATGCTTTGTTCACTTGGAAGAAAGGTATGTCGTCTATTTATTTAATGATTTATGTTGACGACATACTTATTATGGGCAATGATGATTCTCCCGTGAAGAAACTAAAAGAATATCTACACTCCACTTTTCATATCAAAGATTTAAGCTCACCTAAGTATTTTCTTGGAATTGAGATAGCTCATTTAGATCAGGGAATATAACTCAGCCAACGGAAATTCGTAATGAAGATTACATTAGAAGTAGGATTATCAGGTTGCAAACCTGCTATTATTCCCATCGAGCATAATGCCAAGCTGACTTCTATTGACTATGACACTAGCATATCTTCTTCTGATGATCCGTTATTGAAAGATTCGTCCGATATTAGAGACTCGTTGGGAAGCTTATATATCTTATCATGACCAGGCCAGACATCTGCTATGTAGTACAAACCCTTAGCCAATTCATGCATAATCCAAAACAGTCTCACATGAATTGAGCCTTGAAAATTGTGAGGTATTTGAAGACATGTCCAGGCTTAGGGATACTCCTCCCTTCTCAGAAATGCAACATGGAAATGATGACCTATTGCGATGCAGATTATGCTACATGCCCTAAGAGCAAGAGATCTATTATTGGCTTCTGTATCAAATTTGGGGAATTGTTACTCTTATGGAAGACGAAGAAGCAGTCCACTGTGTCCTTATATTCCGTTGAAGCCAAATATCGATCTATGGCCAAAACTGTTTGTGAGATAGTTTGGTTAAGGGTTTTGCTTCTAGATCTCGGGGCACAAGTTAAGGGACTCACTACACTCTTTGTGACAATGATTCAGCACTCAAACTTGCAACAAATCCCATAGTTCGTGAGAGGACAAAACACATAGAGGTCGATTGTCATTTTACTCAAGAAAAGATTCAAGAATGGGTCATCGAGACAAGAGGGATTAGAACCAAGGAGCAACCTGCGGATATATTTACTAAACCTCTTTGTCAAAGACAACATGCATATCTTCTAAGCAAGATGGGCGTCTTGGACATATATAAGCCACCAGCTAGAGGGGGAGTGTTGGAAGATATGATTTGTAAATTGATATGTTTGTGTCTATTTTAGGATTAGAAAGATTACAAAATATTTAGGAAATATAAAATTTCTTTTATTATTATTATTTTTTTGTATTATATACATCATTGTACATAGAATACAAATCAATGAATTGAGGCACATATTTTTCCTCTCCAAACTTCTTCCCTATGTTCTACGTTTTCTACCTAGTCTTGTGACAACATTTATCATCTTTCAAGTATGCTAACATAAGAGCTAATGATATATCATTAATAATTTTATTACCTAATTAGTAAGCCCTTGGTTGATCTATCATTAGTAAAATTATTAGGTAATTAGTGAGATTTATACAACGTGAAGGTCCTTTTTTTTCATTCTCTTCATGTGTATGGAACGAGTGTCCATTTACGATGGAAATGGGGATTGAATAGGCCTTTGGTTTTTTTATGATAAACTATATGGAAATGGAATAAAAAATACCAAGTCGATACTTTCTGCAAGATAAATTGCAGGTTGAATTTTAAATGATTGAGACAATGTCTTTGCAATTTGCATAATCAAGATAAAAATTGTTCATTTGCACTCAACAAGCCCATACCCAATGCGAGAAAGGGCATTGGACTTCCAAATTTCACCTCTCTTTCTCTTCTTCATCCTTGTCATCAAGTTGTCATCGTTGGACGTGGATGGTGAGCTAGGCTCGGTGGACCAAACATTAAGCTGGCCTTGATAGGCTTGTACTTGGCTAAGCCAATGAGGCGAGGGATGTTGAGCTTTGGCCTTAGACCCCCTCATCTTAAAAGCAGCCGACTATAGGCTAATGCTGCATCCTCAGGCATCCCGTAAGTGCTGAGCCAAATCCTGACCTCGTTCTTCTTGGGGCCCCTCATCTCTGGCTTAACTTCCCCATGGTTGTCTCCTCACGCCTTTGTAATGGGTTCTCTCAACTAATGCTTGTACCTCATGCTCCACCGTCTCTGGTTTCTTCTCTGTCGCCGAGGCAATGTTGTTATGATCAATTATCATCACTTTGAAATCAAGTTCTTGGTTTGACGCCTGACCAATGCTGTTATAGTCATATAGTCAACGATTGTCACTTCCAAATCAAGTTCTTGATTCAAAGCCAAAGGCGTTGTCCACCCAGAATTAAGCACATCCCACAAAGCTCCGTACACCACCATGTCCTTTGAGTCGTTGACTTTTAGGGGCAATTCATTCCGACCCCTTAATAATAGATTACCGAAGCTCAAACTCTTTGTGTACGTGTCACCACTGCCAGCGGACCGCGATGGTTAGAGCGTTCTCCCCTCACCGAGAGGGGAGGGGTTCGAAACCCCATGTCCCCATTGTGCGACTCACTTACGATTGGGTCTGTGGCGGTGGCTCAGTTCACCCCGGGTTTACCCCACCGGCTACCGGCTGTTCGAGGGTTCCCGGGTCACCAAAAAAAAAACTCTTTGTGTACATGTATGTAGGAATTGCTGCAGAAGATGCTGCATTGATAGTATCATCATCATTTTCAAGGAGATGATCAAAAATGGATTTCAAAATATCGGATCGATTGGTCTTAAAGGGACTAATGATTTCTTGAAGCATTCTCGTTTTGGCTAGAATTTGTAGCTTTGTGATCACTGATTTTGGAAGATTGAAGGGATCTTTTGGTTTCAGAAGAGTGAAGAGTTGAAAAGACCAGCAAAGTAGGAGCTATATATAGGTTGAGCTAGACTACTTGACTAGTGGTGATCTCAACATAAATGATTTAATTCTTAGCTCTTATTTATTTTAGATCAATTTTCTGAGAAAGTGCATGTTTCAAATGCTCAATAAGACCTTTTTAATCGCGAAAGCCATGGATTAATAATTTTTATTATCCATTCTGAATTGAAAAACCAAAGCATGGGGCCCGCTCCTTTTTATTTTATTAGTGAAGGACAATCATGCTCGCATGCTTTTGTATATAAATAAAGGTTTTTAGATCCGATGTGCGGTGCCGTATAGGTCAAAAGATCTCTCTATCTCCATCCAATCTAACCAGAGAAAATATTAATAGGGAGTTTTATTACTTTTTCTCTCCCACGTTTGTTAATTTTAATTCAAGTGAGAATCAATCTCGAAACTGACATCGTTTTGGCTTAAACTACGGCCAAGTTTGGAACGTCTCCAATAAAAAAGGATAATTGTTGATTAATCTATAGCGAAGAAGGTTTTTCCTTCTCTTTTCCTGTGCACAAACCCTAATGGAATGGGATAAAAACACTAAATTGCAGTTTCCACAATCAAAGCAAAGATTGTTCATCCACACTCAACAAGCCCATATCTAGAATGGGAAAGGAGATCGAACTACCAAAATCCACCTGAGTATCCACATTGACCTCTCCCTTTCTTCTCTTCGGTCTCAAAGGGACTGAAGACTTCCTGAAGCATTTTCGCTTTGGGCCAGAATTTGCAGCTTTGAGATCACTGAATGTGGAAGATTGAAGGGATGATTTGGTTTCTGAAGCAGTGAAATTGAAAAGACCATGAGAGAGAGAGAGAGCTTTATATAGGTTGAGCTATATTTTGGATGGAGCTTCTGAGAAAATGCCATGGAGTCATCGAGGACATATGACTGATGACTGATGAGATTCTCAACACATGTTTCAAATGCTCAATTAGACTTCTTTATTCAGGAGAGGGACAAAGTGATATACTTTATTCTTATCCTTTCTGAATTGAAAAGCCAAAGCAAGGGGCACGTTCCTCCTTTTTTTAGGGGGGCGAGGATAGTGGCTCTTTAGATCTGAAGGGTTGCTTCATGGATCCAATGACTGACGCTTGAGAAGAAAGAAAACTTTGGTGGCACAAAAAGGTACAGGATGTGGCGGAAAAACGAAAGAAGAAAACGAGAAGCGCTGATCATGGAAAATTACAGACGAAGTATCGGAGATGACTCGAGTGCTTTGAACACTGTAGTAATGACGTGATATTTTAAGAAACGTCATTTTACTTTGTTTGTCTCGTATAATCCGGTTATCGAAAAATGTTTCTCCATTTTTTTTTTCTTTTTGATATCTTTTGAAAGTAAAATGATGGACCGGATATTTTTTTTTTTCTTTCTGAATCTACGAAAAAATATAACAAGACGTAAATTACCATAAATGATTTACATCTCCTAAGGATTGAAATTTTCAATATTTAAAATCCCAACTTGACCTCCCCACCGACATGATTATCGCCATTGTCCGGAGCACGAACGTAGGGCCCTCAAACCTAGCTTAGGACTTTGCTGGGCGGACCTAGCACTCTAGTGCTCGAACCAAGACTTCGAGGTCACAATCGAGATCCGTGGAGTCTAACTTGGGATCTTCGCGGTAAGACTCGGATTCCAAACCTTATGCTTAGGATTCAGACCTCACCCGGCCAAGCTCGATTGACTGTTGAACTGACAAGAGGAGGTCCCAAACACGTCGGTGGCAACAATCGGTGGTGAAAGACTTTGAAAATCAAGTTGAGTATTTCACGATTTTCAGCCATTTGATCCGCAATGGCTAAGATGTGATCACAGGTCGCGAATGGTGAACGAATTAGCAACCGTAACCTGTGAGACTTCGTCAATAGTGAAGAACAGGTGCTTCTCCGGAGTAGCAGTCCGATGATGGCTGAGTCACCTTGGGCACGAAGATGAATCAAAAACGAGAAAGAACTCTTTAGATGTCAATCTTCTGAAAGAAATTTTTGGTGATGTCACTCAAAAAATACTCTCTGGAATGTCTCAATGGGTCTCTCTCCGTTGTGTGAGCGACGACCGATGATAAGGTTGTGGTTGTCGGAGCTGGTGGCCAGGGGTGATCGGCAAAGGAGAGGGAACCAAAAAGAGGATTTTTGCTCAATTCTTATGTTTTTTGTGCATAGAAAATCATATCCTCAAGCACGCAGATGTCAACTGTGCGAGTTGGACCAAGATCGAATTGTCCTTTTGTTATTTTTTATTCGTTATATATCTTTATTTATTTATTATTCATTATTCCTTTTTGACTTCTTTTGAGCACTATTTACTTATTCTTCTTTTTTAACTTTTTACAATAACTTATTGCTTAATTTGTCGAGTAAAATTTAAGAGAACAAAAAGCCATAACTGCTCCTTTGCTCATCATGTGCACGTAGCCTAAATTCAACCAAGTATGATTAGTTTAGTGACTTGTCTACACATCTATCACTTTTTAGATTTAAATTTAAAACTGAAAATAAATAAAGAAAATCATCTTTAAATGTATTTGATCAATAATATTGATAAAGATCAGGATAAAATATTTTGAAATAAATTTCTATAATCCTTCTAAAACACTTGTATCTTTGAATTCATCTCATTGATTTTAAATTTGTAAAAACCATATAAAAATAAGGAAAAAAAACAGAAAACACCTCAAACTATGCCCAATTTAGCACATCTACCCCAAATTTATTTTGTAACATCAAAAACTCCAAACTTGTTCCCTTAGGACATATTTGATTTTTCAGCCAAAAAGACGTCGAGAAGCCACATGAGTGCAATGTCAACGCGGATTTTAGTGGTGTTCATTGGTGAAATCTTGACGAGGGGTAAATGTATCCCATAGGTATAAGTTTAGGATTTATTGTATCATGCAAAAAAAAAAATTACAGTAAATATGTTATAATGAGTATAATTTGGGGTTTTATTCTCTAAAAATAAAGTAACTTTAAATATATAGGTTTATCGATGTAGTTTGTGATGAAGTCAAAACAAGAAATATATATTAATACATGAATGATACTCAGATTTTGAAATATAACTTCTAGTTAATAATGTGATTAATGCATTATCTTTCAATTCAATTCAAAATTAGATCAAGATAATTTCAAGGGTGACTTAATTTATTCCTTCAATAAGCTTCCCTTAATATTCACTAAATTTTAGACACTACAACTTTAATTCGAAACACACAAAGTTTTGTTTCCTAAAATTAGCTTTTGTACTTACTTGTACTTTAAGAAAATTTATTTAGCAAACAACCAAAGTGAAACTAAGGTTTCTAAAAAACCAAGTATTTTTTAATTGGGGATATTTTTAAGATAAAAATAATGTTAAGTTGATGAGTTTTGGTTCATTAGTTTATTTTTCGACGATTAGTCAATTACACAAATTGAACCGACACTTATTAAATCAACTATGAAATGTATTTGATACTTACAAAAGTACAAGGTCTTGGATAAAAAAATCCTGAATCAGCCTAAAAGTTTCGAGTTCAAAGATTAAAGACTCCTCCCTCATCTCAAGTGTTTCTTAGTCCTGCAACTTATACACCCAAATTGCACAATCTTTAGCCTCAACACTATTACACAATAAATTATCATTGGCACCTAAATTTGTGTCGATCAGTTAAGCATTCATTAAAAAAAAATTTAAAAAAAAAAGTAAGAAGAAGAAGAAATAGAGTTGTTGAGTCAGTCCGATTAGTCTTCAGCCGGCGACGGTTAACGCTGCCATATCCGAGATTCTCTCTTCTTTGACCCATTCAAACCCACGAAATCTCAACAGAGAAATCCATCTTATCAAAGTTCAAATGGCCAGAGTCCTTGAAGCCCCCTCAGAAACGGAAGAGCTCATCTCTCTCTCTCTCTCTCTCTCTCTCTCTCTCTGGCTAACTCTCGCTTTCTCTCTCTCTCGCTGGCGTCCGAAGAAGATGAAGATGCGAGCAAAAGAGCAGGTGAGATCCAAACACACCTCATCTCGGTTCAATCTTTGATCTAAAACAGTATAAAAAAATAACGTCATGGTAATGTTCGCAGGAAACCTATCTTATCCAAGTTCAAATGACCATAGTCCTTGAAGCCCCTCAAAAACGGAAGAGCTCATCTCTCTCTCTCTCTCTCTCTCTCTCTCTCTCTCTGGCTAACTCTCGCTTTCTCTCGCTTTCTCTCGCTCTCGCTGGCGTCCGAAGAAGATGAAGATGCGAGCAAAAGAGCAGGTGAGATCCAAGTACTCCTCATCTCGGTTCAATCTTTGATCTGAAACAATATAAAAAAAAAATAACGTCATGGTAATGTTCGCAGGAAATCTGACTGATATTGAATCTTTTGTTCATGGTTTGACCTGAAATCCGTGTTGATGCGATGGTGTCAGATCCAAACATTACTATAACGTTCCATCCAGAACCCTCAAGCGAGATGACGCCTATTTTTCGTTCGATCCGAAGACAGCCCGATGTTGTTTTGTATGTCACCGGTTGCCTCATGATTCATCAAATACGATTTTCTGAGATTTTATCTGTTGACTGCAACTGACATATTCTTTTCTTTTATTTCCGGATGGTTTGCCTGCTGTCGTGGTTCTGCGGTGGGCGTCCGGAGGAAACGATTCGATCATTACGGTCCGATTTCTGTGCTCCGATCTCGTTTCCGCGGGTATGTCTCTATATACATTAGCTGTACATTTCGAGTTCTATGAATGAGATATCATTGAGTTAGTAGAAAATCGAGATGGGTGGATGATGGTGACCAACGAGTGCGGCGATTATTTGGCAACACATGGGGGTGGTTGATAATCATGTTTCAAAGATTGGCAGTGGCCAATGATAAATTGTGCGATTTCCAGTCCGATATGAAGTATTGTTGAAATTTTAATTGTCTGAGATTAAAAAATGAGTCATCAAGGTTTCTTGGTAATGATACTAAAACGATGGACAATAATAATAACAACTGCATGATAAAACCATAAAAAGGGGGAGAGAATTAGAGGATGGGTTTTATATTGGAAAACAGAATTAGAGTGCGTTCTTGGAGCAGTCGTCCTTCAAGATAGGCTCGATTAAGGTTCAATAATGAATTTTGGGCTTGAACGGTGTCGGAAAGTTTGGGCTTAACTTCATTAAAATATATTTGGGCTGAATTTGAATTTTAGGGAAATGGGTTAATTAGATTGAGGGGGCTTGATAGGAGAACCCTAACTTGTATCCATGGCCCATATCTAGAAATAAATAATAAATAATAAAATAAAATAAGAAAATTAGAAGTTTCATTTAGTTAGTGTACACATGGTTCAGGGTTTTAGTAGACACATTTGATATAGTTTAGTTTTAGAAGGTCAATCCTTTAGAAAAGAAATTGAAATCAATTCGAACTAAGCTCATGATAACAAGACTGTTAAATTCTTTGCCCATTTCTTATCGGGCTTTTTTTTATTGCACTTCATTCGTTGGCTATCCTTTCACTACTATCTTTGAGTGAATCGATTGTAATTCTTGTATATTAATTTTTAATTGTGATTTTCCTGTTTTAATTGAATGGTTAGATTACATTTTAGGACCATAATAAATATAAAAACATTACATAGGACACTTATTGGACATAAACTTTAAGAGTAATGATTGAACAAAAAAAAAAAAACTGCATGTGATACTTAGTTAACAAATAATCAAGTTTTGGAATGGCACTAGTTAGTAAAGAAGTGTAATCAAGTCTAAGACTCTAGATTTCTAGTTATGTAGAAAGTGATGTGTACTCCAATAACTAACTTGGTTTCTAGTTGATCTCAACTCCTAATATAAAATTTTAGTTGGGTAAATCAAAATTTAATATCTCAACATTGTGCGAGGTAAGAATTTGGGAGAACTTGCACTGAACAAGGATTGTTGGTCCTAACTTGACATTACCTCTAAATCTATCCCTTTCCTCAAAGAAGAAGGTGTTGTGTCAAATACACTTGATTTTCCAGTATACCTTACCTAATATAAAAAAAACTTTGAAAAAAAGTCTAATATATATGTAGATAATTTACATATTGGATATGTAATTTTCTCTAGTTATGGACTCTTAAATTTTATTTATTTTATTTAGAACTTATATTTCACCATCTAAAATTTGCAGTTAATTACCCTACAACTTTATTTTTCTGAATAATGTCGTTGGGTTTATTTCTTTAAATGTTGCACTCACGCAAAAGTAATCATTTTCTACAAGAAGTAAGTATCTAGGCGCTAGTCATTAAAGAAGAAGAAGAATTCAAATTCTATTGTTACTCGGCGAAAGTAACAGTACTATTACACAAGTAAAATGTCCGACAAATGATGCCGTAGACACATCCGACGCATGGATTCTTTGTTGCACATTGATTGTCATATTAACCTAGTTCATAGTGTTACTTGTTTTTGCCATCTTCCTCTACCTCCCTAATGGACCTAATTACCCCATATTGAAAGTCGTGGGGCTGACTATGTTCAATATCAGTCATTGCATCCATCAGGACTAATTGAAATGCCGCCCTCTTGGTGGTGAAATCAGAGATTTACGAAAACCTGTATTTCCGTGAAGTTGAGTGTTTCATCTACTATCATCGGGATCCAGTGCAATCCTTGGCATTAGAGCCAATCGTGCTACGGTTGGCCAATAGGCCTTGATAAAGGCGAAGATGACAATAGAGAGGCCTAAGGAGGCAGTGGTGTCGGAGGTGGATTATGAGTGGAGGTCCATAGGGATAGTGGTTGTTAGGGTGGGTCTGAGGATGCGAGGCACATACGTGTTTGGGCTGTGAAAGAAGGGCTATGATGGCATTGAAGCTCATTGTGACAACATGAAGGTTGTTTTTGCAAAGTTACGGGGAGTGAAGCTTTAGTTTCCAGCAATAATTTAGTTGTTGGCTATAATCTTCCGTCGTGCTCTTATAACAATTTTGATTGAATCCATCCAAAGACCCAGCTTAGGAGCTGCTATTGATAGTAACATTTACGAGCCCACCTTTGAACTCTTATTGGCCATAATGTTCTTTTTATTTTTCATATAATTTAGTGATCCGTGATTTTTGAATGATATAAGAAATTCGCAAGTACTAAATATATATATCAAAATGGGACCGGGTTGTAACTTGCAAGCTATCTCATCTGTTGAGATTCACAAGTACTAAATTTTACTTTAAAAACTTAATTGAGTTATATATCGGGCAAAATACTAGCGATTTAAATAATATTTCAAATCTTAATTCATTGATATACATCAGACAAATGTTCAATTTAGTAAGCGTGATGCACTTCACGCAACGTATACTCATCTTCCATAATTAACAATTTCATATAACATTGGACTTTGTCTTAGAATATTCACTGCATTTTATAAATGCCACACAATCGTTTAACAATAAAGTAGAAGTGAAAAAAAATCATAAACACTAAATTATAGATGGAAAAGAAAAAGATCTCTATGGGCAAAAATAGTACACGGCGATCTCATAAACCTTGACATCAATAGCAACAACTAAGAGTAGGGTCGTGGATGGATCGAATCAACATCGATATAAAAGCACGACGAAAAATTATTGGACGAAAGATTATCGCCAATGACTAAGCTTTTCTCCCATTTAAATTTTGCAAAAGCTACCCTCAAGTTGTTATGGTGTGCTTTAATGAGGCAGTAGTACTTCTTCCACCACGACCCAAGCACGTAAATGCTTTGCATCCTCATACCCAATTCGATAGCCACTATCCTCACAAACCTCCACTCTTAATCCATGTCCTAAAACACTGCCTCCTCAGGCCTCTCCATCATATTCGCCTTTATAATAATCCTACCAGCAGCCCATAGCACGGATGGCTCCGTTGATGCCAATGCCAAGTGTTGCTCTCGTAGGTCTCTAGTTTTTCCACCAAGAGGGCAGCTTTCCAATCGGCCTTGGTGGATGTATTGACTGTGAAATTGGACACAGTCAATCCAACGACTTTCAATATGGGGTATTCAGACCTAATAAGTAGGCAAAGGAAGATGGCGAAAACTAGTAATATCATGAAACAGATCATCACAACAGTCAATGCAATATTAAGAATTCATGCATTGGATGTGTGTAGTATCTATCCATTGGACATTCTACATTGTGACTGCGAATTGCAAAGGGGGCATGTTAGAAATAGGTGTGATGCGGAAAAGTTGGCAAACCAAAAGAATAATCATAAAGACAACTCATATCATAAGTACAGTTCTAGTTTTTTCATATGTCACATTCAACCATGCGGGGTTAATACCAATATTGGTACTGTGTAAGTCACCGCCGCGAAAATTATGGCAACTTAGATTATTAATAGGCAAGTTTTGTGCACATCACGACACACCGCTAATGAGAAGCAGAATTATTGTAAATGACGATAGGAAACAAATAGTATTGCATGACACAAAAATGTATGCTAATCATGATGTTTGTTAGCCATTATGGCAATATGCGTTGTGTAATGCTTTTCGGCCATGAGGTCCGCTTACCAAATTTTCCCAGATGACACACTGCTCCTTGAAAAGGCTATGGTGGCAAGTAAAATTGCGACGACCATAAAAAACTACATACCTTTCTATAGACAATTGTTTTATTGCCTCTCATTTAGTTGTCTGACACAAAAACGGTATTCCCTCTAGAGGTGGCCATGTTCTCCACAAATAAAAGTTACTTTTTTTTTTGTGAAATGATAAAGAAAGGTTATTCCTCTTTAGAAGTTCACAAAAAGGTAATTTTTATCTATGGAGGATATGGCCACCTCCGAGGGGGAATATCGTCCGCGTGTAGCACAACCAAATAAGAGGCAAATAAAACATAAATTAGTAGAAAGGTATGTAGTCTATGATGGTCGTCGCAATTTTACTTGCCACCATGGCATTTCAAGCGGCGATGAGTCCTCTTGGAGGCGTATGGTAGGAGGATTCCGTAGCCGAAAAACATTACAACACGGACATCGCCATAACGGTTTACTAGTATTATGATGAGCATACATCTTTTTGTGTCATACAGTACCATTTGTATCCTATCATCATTTACAACAATTCCGCTTCTCATTAGCGGCATGTCCTTAACGCGATATGTACAAAACTTGCATATTAATAATCTGGGTAGCTATAATTTTCGCTGCGGTGACTTACACGGTACCAATATTGGTATTAACCCAACATGGTATAATGAATGCGACATATGAAAAGGCTGGAATTGCAGTTGTCATACGAGTTGGCTTTGTGATTATTTTTTTTGGTGTGCCAACTTTTTGCTTCATTCAAAATTGTGTTGCTAAAACCAAGATTTACATGTTGGCATTACACCTACTTTAGGCATTACGAGGATAAATCGAGGTATTGCTGATTATTTTTATGTACTGAAATCTTTATTGACAAACATGTAGGGAAAATTGTTCAAAAAGTCATAAACCTATTACTATTTTGTTAATTTAGTTCAACACCTTTCAATTTTGCCAGCCACAAGTGAGGGCTAGCTGAACTTTGCCAACCCTAGGCGAGTCGCGCCCTCTCTATATATGGCCAGGCAAAAGTCCAAAAACCCAAAGAAAAATATTAATATCACAAAAACCCAAAACTAATACATTTTTGACAAATTTACCCAAAATTAATTTTTAACAACAAAAAACCCTAAACTAATACGTCATTGATAAATTTAACCTAAATGACTATAAAAAAAAAAACTATAAACTATACAATTATAATAAATTTACTCCAAACTAATTTTTGACTACCAAAACCAAAATTGGTATATTGGTGACAAACATATCATCCTTTAAATTAGATTAATATAAAAAAAAAATACAAAACTAACACAATTACAACAAAAGAAGAGTAAAATCTCAAATTGTTATACTAGTCAAATCTTACAAGTCATCAAACTAAAAATACGCACTTTTCTCTGGTCCATATGTCAAAACGCCTTACCTACCAAAGCTAATCTATTTCGACGAAGCATTACCCCCGACCCATTATGTACACTTTGTTCTTCTCACTTACCTGAAACCACAGAGCATCTATTTTTGTTCTTCCCCTGGACCCAATATATGTGGAACCACCCCTAAGTGCAGATTAACTTCTCAAATTATAGCACACACCGCATCGACGCTTGGCTAGCTGATTTAATAGCACGGAAGGTCAATGTACCTGATTTTGAGACAATTGCAGTAATATTATGGCAGATATGGAAAGCCCGGAATCACTTTGTCTTTCGCCATCAACAAACCCACCCCCAACCAGCTTGTTGAAACAGCTCTCGCTTCTGCTCAACTCCATCTCAGAACACAGCAACAACAATCAAGTAAGTAAACGTCCTTGGCCAAACCCTAATCGCACCCGGATCCCACCGCAAAGCAAGGTATCATTAAGGTAAATCTTGACGAAGCCTTTCCTATAGCCAATCAAATGGACGTGATCACCGTATTGCTCGAGATCATACATGCTGAATGATTGGAGGCTTCACCCGAGTGTTCCAGCAACATTTGCACTCGAGACGGAGATTCAAGCACTGTTATGCACCCTCAAGGACCTCTCAAAACAATGAAAACTTGCTCCCACCTGTTGTTGGAGACTGATACCCTCATTCTCGTTGAAGTCATCAACCAGGACCGTCTGCCGCCATGGGAATGCCATGTCCTTTTCGCCAAACTGAAGCTATGCTGTCTTGTTTCCAAAACCTCAAGTTGCAGCACTGTCGAAGAGATGCAAATGCCTAGCCAACCGGTACGAAGGCCCACAGACATGGATTCCTCTCACCAAATTGGGCTACTAATCCACCTCAAGTTATGCTAGACATGCTTTGTAATGAAGCCCTACTAATGGGTTCTTCTTATTTCCCAACTTGAATAGAAATATATCCTTTTTTCCGACCAAAAAAAGAAAACTTAAGGGTTTGGGTTTGACGAGGTTGAGTGTTAACGCCAGCAAAACTTTATCTCCCATCTATTTTGTATTTTTTTTCTATGGAATCTCTCCATTTATTCAATCTGTCTTGCCACACAAAAACATTCTCTCTCCCCTCATGCTCCTTTCCATTGTGTCAATTACGAGTGGCGAACCTCCACATCTATTCGCGATTTTCGTGCAACCTTTTTCAGCTAGTGTACTGGCTAGTGGTTTAGGCCCAAGTTCCTCGACGAGTAATTTCCGCGCTTCTTCCTTTATCTAAAGGTTGGGTTTTAATCTCTTCACAATCCGTTGGAGAGCGTTCTTTAGAGAAACGAGTTGTTAGGACCACCTTTGAGTCCAGCTCCGTCATGAATTCCCACATCATGGAGTCTAAAATGCTTCCACGCATCATCAAGAAACAACACAATTATCCTTTCTTTCTTTCTAAACTCTCTGGCAACATCGCTGCTTATTTCTTTGCGTTGTGATTTGGCGACACAATGTTAACACCTAAATTTTGGCAGCCCGTTTATTTATTTAGTGCATAGAAAATTAAGGGTTAATTTTATCTCTATAAAAAAAATTAATTGCATTGCATATAGATTCAGGTGCATTTACATTTTTTGCATTTTATTGGATTGGTGGTGAATGGATTCGGATTAGTGGTTCTAAGCTTTAATTTGGCAGGCTGGACTAAGCCCACAAAGCAAGTAAATTGGCCTGAGCCCATTTTCTTTTAATGACAAAAATTACTTAAATGGAGATTTGAAATGATATTACGGTGGATTTTTGGAATTTAAGAAAATTGAGTTACAATCTTATCTTTAGGCGATAAAATCAGGAGATGTGAAAAAAAAAGAAGTGATATTGTGTGCAAGAAAGAAATCTTCGGGAATGTTGATTTCAAAAGGAAATTAAAATCCTAATTTTCGGCCTATAAAAAGGTTTTTCGCGTAGGGTTTCGAGGGAGGCTACACATATTGATACACGGCCACAAGAGAATTGAGAGAAAATCCCTTGTGCGCTATCCGAAGCTACCGCTGTCCATTATCTGCTGCCCAATATGTGCCCAATATCCTTAACGTCAGCTTTCAGTCGCAGCTTCCAATGAGCGGCTCGAGATGGTTCTCGGCGTTTCAAGCCCTCTCGATTTCCTGATTCTTTCACAGATTTCCCGGCGGACCTAACCCAACGCAAGCTGCTGCCCTTCATCACCGCCTCGCTCGTGGCTACCTCTAGTGCCCGTGGTGCCGATCTTTTCCATGATCTGACGAGGTGCTGCTGTCTTGTTCCAGTCCCGCGACTATGTTCCTGACGTAAGCCCGACGCCGAGTAGAGCTGCTCCCGGTCGTTGTGCGGATGAGCGACACTGTCCTTTGACCCGGCATCGAGACGGGTTGCTATTTCATCGATATCTGTCCCGGCGTTCTTGCATGACCAAACCGATTTTGCCACAGAGCTATCTTCCCCGACGTGGGGTATAATAAGTTATATTTTCTTTTCTTTTCTTTGAACAATTCGCTCGAGTTTTGTTGCAGCTATTATACTTGATATCCACGGACCATAAGGGTAGGCAAGTCAAAAATTTGACTGTGGAGCTATGAAAGTCAAAGTTGAATATTCAAAGAATATTGTCACCAGAGTGACCAGAATTCGATCAAAAAGCCGAGGGATTTCTATAGTTACTGTGTGCATTCAGCAAGCCCGACGTCCACCAAGTCAAGCCGAAACACCGGCGGTAAGGAGATTCGAGGGTTTGGGGTCTAATTATTTAATCCTATATATTGCGTTGCTCCTTGCCGCACATTTGTTTTGATTTTGCTGTCAACCGAGCACCACACCGTGAATTACCAGCTCGAGCAGCCCAAGCTGAGATGCCTTGCCGGCTTGCTTTGAAGCATAGTTGGTCATCACAAGCGGGCCGCCGTTTGAAGACCAAATTTGGAAGCAAATATTTGGAATAGGTAAAAATTTTGGCTATTTTAATTTCTGAAAATTTTGTTTCCTTATTTGATATATTCATTGGTGCACATGATGGAAATTCCCGATATGCCATGATATTCGCAACTCGAGTTTCGCAACGTGCATATGATTGACCGTCCAATTTCATGCTCGAAATACGACCCGCAATCGCACGGAAAAGTCACCAATCCAATCTCACGCTCGAGATATGATTCGTGACTTTGTTTGAAATTGGCCAATCCGATCTCATGCGCGAGATACGATTCGTCAATTTATTTCCAAAATAGACATGGATGATACCTTGCCTGATTTGTTGTCATGCTGTTCTTGATGTCTTATTTTGATTGCCCCCGTAAAAGAAAGGAAAAATCCAAAAAAATCTGAATTAGATTAGGTTCGTTTTAGAATATTCATCGTTTTAGGGTTATCTTGCATGTTTAGAATAGGAACTTTATTTAATTCGAATTTTTGAAAAAAATGAAAAATTAAAAAAAAAATGCATTTGTTTAGGATGTTAGTTTTTCTTTAATTTAAGTTGCATGTGGCACTTTTTTAATTTCGAAATTAATAAAAAACATTTAAAAAAACATCATGCATATGTCATGTAGAATTAGGGCATCTTTTTATACGTCATTGCATATTAGGAGAAAATTGCATATTTCATTTTAAGTTTAGATTGATTTTTAGATAGATTGCATCTTAAGTTAGAGATTGCTAAGTTAAGATTATATCTTAGTTTAAATTAGGGATTAGCCTAACCTAATCCTTAATACAAATTGAATAGAATCTTAAGCTAGCTAGATAATCCTTGCATTTTTCTAATTTCGAATTTCATGGAAAATACAAAAGAAATTGTCTTAGAGTAAATCAATTTCATTCTTTAGGATAGATTGCATGCTTATATTTTATTTATGTCATATAATTTAAGTCATATTGTCATGTCATATGTTTTCATGTTAGATTAGTAGCATGCATTGCATAAAGCATGATTCCCAGCAAATAAAGTGAAAAAAAGAAGAAGAAATTGTGTGTTAATTAGAAATCATATCTAAGGCCGTTGATGTGAATTATGATCTAACAACGCTGATGCTTTCGTTGCTATGGGGTAAGTCCTGCAATTTGTTTATTGCTTTTCTTGTGTGTTAAATTGGTGGTTTGTGCACCCGCATGATTATATCACATGTTAGGAAAATAGATTTAAAATCAATTCAAGCTGCTTGCCAAACAAGGTACCGAAAGGGCGTTAGAGAAATCTAGCGTAACCAAGTCCTCGAACTCATAAATCTCTGGTTCGTAGGAGTAAAGTAAATCTCTCGTTACTTTACTTGGGTTTCTAATCGACCCACCAAAAATAGATTAATGGCGACTCCTAATTGAAAATCAATTACATGTTAAGAACTTGAACCTAAGTCGCGAATTGGTATGGGTTTGGGAGAGCCTGAGTTAAGTTTAGGCATAACAATCCATTAGCCAAACCCTAGGTGGTTCACACCCAAAAATTTGGGTCGCGACACACAACAATCGCAACTCTGTAATTAAATCAGAAGCTATAGAAATTGACATAAAAAGAAAATGAGGAATAATGAAAAGGACACAAGAAATTTACATGTGCCTTAATCCGAACATCGAAACCTACATTCATGGGAAAATCAACAAAAAAGTTTCATCCACGAGAAAACCAACAAAAATCTATTGATAAATTGGAGAATCTCAAAGTTACGGTCACTCATGATCAAGTATTTCATAGCCCTATAACTTACACCTAAACCCACAGCGTTTATCCTCAACATTAGTGCTCAACAAATTACTATTAACATCTTTTGACCCAAAAAAAATTACTATTAACATCTGAATTTTTGTAGATTAATAGAGCATATACATTAAAAAGAAGGGGGGCGGGGGGCGTTAGTTCGGTCCAATTATTCTTCAGCCCGTGACGGTTGGCGCAGCCATATCCGAGATTCTCTCTTCTTTGACCCATTCAAACCCACGAAATCTCAACAGAGAAACCTATCTTATCCAAGTTCAAATGACCATAGTACTTGAAGCCTCCCCAAAAACGGAAGAGCTCATCTCTCTCTCTGTGGCGTCCGAAGAAGATGGAGATGCGAGCAAAAGAACAGGTGCGACCCAAACACTTGTTATCTCGGTTCATCTTTGATCTAAATAAAATAAAATAAATAACGTCATCTTAATGTTCGCAGGAAATCTGACTGATATTGAAGCTTTTGTTCATGGTTTTGCCTGAATTCCCCATCGATGAGATGGTGTCAGATCCAAACATTACTATAACGTTGTAAACAGAACCCTCGCTCGATATCGCTAACGTCTGACGAGATGTCGCAGAGAAATATAGGTGAGATGACGCCTATTTTTGGTTCGATCCGAAGACAGCCCGGTGTCCTTTTGTATGTCATTGGTTGCTTCCTTCATGAGTCATCAAATATCATTTTCCGAGATTTTATCTGTTACTGCAAGTGACATATTCTTTCTTGGGGTTGGCTAGCATGACCGTCCAATGCAGAATAACAGTGGAACGGTCAAAGGGTAGCCACTAATCCTTTTGAAGGAAACCGATAACCAGTTTTAATTTGTGACCCCATGTTTCCTTCTCTCTTTTTTTCTTTCTTTTTTTTCTTTTTTTGACTTCCATGGTTCCTTAAATACCAAAGTACAAATCAATAAATACTAGCAACAAGCTCAAATTTAGAGATAACATCAAAAGAAGGCCCACGAAATCAATTTTCTTAAATACGAGGAAAGAAAAAAAACGAAATATAAATAATTACAAATAAAAAATATTATAGTTTACTAAAATAATTGTTAATGTCATTACGGAAATCTATTGAATTTAAAAGATTAAAAAGCAATTGAAACATTAGCTTTGCAACTAATAACAAAATCATTGTAGAATGAAATAGCTCATCATTCCTTTCGCTCAAACCAAATTGCTCTTAAAGGACTCTCCCATAACCTAAAATTTAGACAATTGATATCAATTATGCATAAAACAAATGAAGCAAAGAAAAAATCAAAATAAGAAGAATGAGCTAGTAGAGAATTCGAAAAAAAAAATAGTAGAGTAAAAAATGCATTCGCCATATGAAAAAGCCAAGATAAGAATAATAGGAGTGCTAAAACTTTTTTTAGTTCACTTGAATGCTACAAATTTGAAAACTTGATATCAATTCCAATTTATCTTGTTAGAAAATCTGACGTGGACACCGATTGTTCCACATGATTTTGCCTACATGACATGGCCAATTTTTAATTTTATTATTATTTTTTTTGAATTTTTATTTTTATGCTATTTTTTAGGGTTAGCAAGGGTCATTGATGACCCTCATTAGTCACAACGGACCTAGGCAAGGCCGCAAGGGCCTTCAAAGCCATATGGGTGAGGGTTGCCTTGCCCTCGCCACGAAGGCCTTGGGTGAGGACATCACAGCCTCTCCGACCACTGACGATGCCACCCAAAGCTGGCAAAGGCATCACGACCTCACAGGCTATAGGCTAGGCCGCAAGGGCCTTCGTAGCCGAGGATGAGGGTTTTGCAGCCTGCCATAAAGAATAAAAGAAAAATAGAAGTAAAATAAAAAATTCAAAAATCTAAAATTAAAAATTTCATAGATGATGATTTGTCAAAATTGGCACTTAAATAATCAATTTTACCTCAATGTGGCACTCAAGTGAGAGAAAAAAAATTAGTACTCAAGTGAGCATCGTACGAAAATTTAGCATTCATACTTGTTCTTACCCTTAAAAGTCATAAGAAGAAAACGATTTTTATTTCTTATTTAAAGAAACAAATTAAAGTGATAATCTTCAAGAAAATGATTCAGTGTGGCCTTTTAATTTTGTCTCTAAAATTTGAGGTTGCAATAGGAACATAGAAGTCAAGAAAATGAAAAAGAAGGAAATATGAAATCAACGATTAAACCGGTTAAGGAAGTCTGCGGATTTCCTCCAAAAGATATGTGGCTGGCCTTTGACCGTTCCACCGTCATTCTGCCGTGGGCGGTCACCCAAGCATTTTCCTTTATTTTATTTCCGAATTTTGTTTGTCGGCAGCGGTGGTTTCGCGGTGGGCGCCGGTGAGGAAAAGATTCGACAATTACGGCCTATTGCTGAGCTCCGATCTTATTTGCACTGGTGTGTCTCTATATACACAAGCTGTACATTTCGAATTCAATGAATGAGATATCGTTGAGTTACTAGGAAATCAAGATGGGCGGATGATGATGGTGACCAATGAGTCCGGTGATGATCTGGCAACACATGGGGGTGGTTGATAGTCATATTCTAGAGATTGGTCATGGCCAATGATGAATTGTGTGATTTTCAATCTGATATAAATTATTGTTGAAACTTTGATTGTCTAAGATTGAAGAATGAGTTTTGAAAGTTTATAGGTAATGATACAAAGTTGATGAGAAGAGACAATAAATAATAATAATAGTAGTAATGGTAAAATGATAAAACAATAAATAATTAAAAAAAGGGGGGGGGAGGGAGAATAAGAGGATGGGTCTTATATTGGAAACTAGAATTTGAGCGGGTTCGTGGAGCAGTCGTCCTTTAAGATTGGTTTAATGAAGGTTCAACACTGAATTTTGGGCTTGAACAGGGTTGGAAAGTTTGGGCTTAACGTCATTCAAATATATTTGGGCTGAATTTGAATTTTAGTGAATTGGGTTAAATAGATTGGGGGGACTTGATACAAGAGCCCAAATTTGTACGCGTGGCCATATCTAGAAATAAATAAAATTAGAAAACTGTTAGAAAAATAGGCATTGATTAGGCAGTTAGATTTTAGTATTAAAATTAGCTTAGTTTCATTTAGTTAGTGTACACGTGATATAGGGTTTTAGTGGACACATTTAATTTAGTTTTGTTTTAGAAGGTCGATTTTTTAGAAAAGAAATTGAACTCAATTTGAATTAAGCTCATGAGGGTTACTATCCTATTCTTTGCCCGATTCTTATTGGGTTTTTTAATTGTACTCCATTCATTAATTATCCTTTCACTACTATCTTCGAGTGAATTGATTGTGATTCTTTTATATTTTTTTAATTGTGATTTTCATATTTTAATTGAATGGTTATATTACATTTTAGGACCACAATAAATACAAAAACATTGCATGGACACTTATGGTGCGTTTGGTAATATTTCTGTTCAATTTTTTTTTTTTTTTTTTTTGTAAAGATTGTTAAAAAATTGTTCCGGGGAATAGAAATAGAAAAAGCTATTTCTAATCCGAGGAACAATTTTTGAACAAGAAGGTGTCCGGTAAACTTGTTCCTAGAATAGAAAAAGAACAAAAACACGTTTGGTAAACTTGTATAATTTTTTGTTTCTTTTTATTTTTAAATATTTTTATTTTATTTTTCCTTTTTATTTTTATTTTTTATATTTTCTTCCTTTTGGCTGGTCGCCGACCTCGGCCATGGCCAGCCGAACGGCCGGTGAGGGCCGGCAGCCTCACCTAGCCATGGCGTGGCTTGTTGACCCTTGGCAAGGCCAAGGCTCGTTGTGGCTGGGCGAGCTCGGCCTCGTCGAGGGCTGACGATGCTCCAGCAAGGTCGCCGGCCATGGCCGAGGTGGACGACCGGCCAAAGAAAAAAAGAAGAAGAAGAAGAGAAGAAGAAAATAAAGAGAAGGAAAAAATATGAGAGAGAAAATCGTTTCTCGGAAATGTTCGGGAACAAGAAATAAGTTTTTTTTTTTTTGTTTTTTGTTTCTGTTCCAAATTTGTTCCCACGAACAAAAAAAAATATATTTGAAACAAAAACGTAAACAAACGCGTTTCTGTTCTTTTTTGTTCCCCGGAACAAAAAAAGAAATTGTGTTCATGAACACAAAAAAAGAACACAAACAAACAAGGCCTTATAGAACATAAACTTAAGAGTCATGATTGAATAAGAAAACTGCATATGATACTTAGTTAACAAATGATCAAAGTTTACATATTGGAATAGTACTAGTTAGATAACTAGTATAATTAAGTTTTAGACTCTAGATTTCTGGTTATGTAGAAAGTGATGTATATTCTAATACTTCACTTGGTTTCAAGTCGATCCCAATTCCTAATATAAAATTCTCATTCGATTAATCAAAATTGAACATCCCAATATCGTGTGAGGTAAAGATTTGAGAGAACTCTCACCGAATAGGGATCGTACAACCACAATGCAAAATGTCCGACAAATTGATGCTGGGCGCATTCGACACATGTATTCTTTGATGGACGTTGATTGTCATGTTAATCTATTTCAGAGTGTTACCGGTTTTATCCATTTTCCTTTACTTCCTCATTTGGCCTAATTACCCGATATTAAAAGTCGCAAGGCTAACTATGTTCAATCTCACAATCATTGCATCCGTCAACGTCCATCAAATGTATAGAAAACCGGTAACACTGTGAGGATATCATTCACGTTAAGTACATGCCGGTAATTAGTGAGGTTTATACGACGTGAAGGTCTTTTTTTTTCACTCTCTTCATGTGTAGAAAACAAGGGTCTTTTTACTATGGAGTTAGTGATCGAATAGGCCTTTGGTTTTTTCTGACAAACTCTATGGAAATGGAATAAAAATACCAAATTGTTACTTTTTGCGAGATGAATTGCGGATGGACTTTTAAATGTCTTTGCAATTTGCACAATTAAGATAAAAATTGTTCGTCCACACTCAACAAGACCATATCCAATGTGGGAAAGGGCATTGGACTTCCAAATTCACCTCTCTTTCTCCTCTTCATCACCGCTGGACGTGGATGGTGAGCTAGGCTCGATGGACCGAACATCCAGCTGACCTTGATAGGCTTGTACTTGGCTAAGCCAATGAGGCGAGGGATGTTGAGCTTTGGCCTAGGACCCCCTCATCTTAAAAGCAGCCCGACTATAGGCCAATGCTGCATCCTGTGGCGTCTAGTAAGTCCCAAGCCAAATCCTCACCCCATTCTTCTTGTGGTCCCTTATCTCCATCGTGTAACTTCCCCATGGTTGTCTCATCACTCCCTTGTACACAGGTTCTCTCAACTAGTGCTTGTACCTCATGCTCCACCGTCTGTGGTTTCTTCTCTGTTGCCAGACCAATGCTGTTATAATCAATGATCATCACTTTGAAATCAAGTTCTTGGTTTGAAGCCCGACCAATGCCGTTATAGTCAACGGTTGTCACTTCCAAAACAAGTTATTGATTTGAAGCCAAAGGCATTGTCCACCCGGAATCAAGCACGTTGCACAAAACTCTGTACACCATCATGTCCCCTAAGTCGTCAACTTTTAGGCATAGTTCGTTCCAACTCTCCATTAATAATAGATTGTCGAAGCTCAAACTCCTTGTGTACGCGTCTGTAGGAGTTGCTGTAGAAGATGTTGCATTGACACTATCATCATCATCTTCAAGAAGATACTCACAAATGGATTTGAAAACATCGGATTGATTAGTCCCTCTTGAAGCATTCTCGTTTTGGCTAGAATTTGTAGCTTTGTGGTCACTGATTTTGGAAGATTGAAGGGATGTTTTGGTTTCGGAAAAGTGAAGAGTTGAAAAGACCAGCAAAGTGGGAGCTATAGGTAGGTTGAGCTTGACTGCTTGGCTGGTGGTGATTTCAACATAAATGATTTAATTCTTAGCTCCAATTTATGTTAGATCAAGTTTCTGAGAAAGGACATGTTTGAAATGCTCAATAAGACTTTTTAATCACGAAAGATATGAATTAATATTTTTTATTATCCATTTTAAATTAAAAAAACCAAAGCATGGGACGCGCTCCTTTTTATTTTATTGGGGAAGGACAATAATGTGCGCATGCTTTTGTATATAAAGTAACATTTTTAGATCTGATGTATCGTGCCGTACAGGTCCAATCACATGCGCATGTGATAAAAAGTACAGATTTTTTTTTTTTTAAGTGCTATTAAGTTTTAGTAAGGGTTAGTGATGAAAAATATAAGGATAAGTTTACCAAAATTTTTAAAATTATCCAAAAATATGGTTGAGTTTTTAAAGGTTCGAAATGTGCAAACTCAATTTTAAAACTTAATTATTATTTTTTGGTAATTCGGATCCGTCATATAGCCAGCAGCCGGCGACATAAACCCATGAGCGTATTAGCGCGAGGTTTCATCACCCATGACACCCCACTTAAGTCGCGCAACGTGGCGAGTAGGAGAATCGAACCCTAACCTTTCGTGTGACTAAGGTGTGCCCTAACCAACTCGCCCACCACGGGGTGGGTAAACTTACAATTTTTTTTTCTTTTTCAATTTTAAAAACTTTCCGTTGATACGAGTAAATTTCTATGTTTTTGGTAAAAAAATCTCTCTATTAACTTCATCCAATATAATCAAGGGAAAATATTAATAGGGATTTTTATTACTTTTTCTCTCGAAAGTTTGTTAATTTTAACTTGAATGAGAATTAATGTCTAAAATGACATCGTTTTGGCTTAAACCATAGCCGGGTTTGGAACTTCTCCAATAAAAAGGGTAATTGTCGATTAATCTATAGCAACGAAGTTTTTGCTTCTCTTTTCCTGTGTACAAACCGTAATGGAATGGGATAAAAACACTAAATTGTAGTTTCCACGATCAAAACAAAATTGTTCATCCACACTCAATAAGCCCACATCTAGAATGTGAAAGGGGATTGGACTTCGAAAATCCACCTTAGCATCTACATTAACCTCTCTCTTTCTCCTCTTCGTCCCTGTCAGAAAGCTTTCACCACTAGACGTGGACGGCGAGCTAGGCTCGGCAGACCGACGTTTCAGGCTGACCCTGATGGGCTCGTAGTCAGTGGAGCCGATGAGGTGTGGGAAGTTGAGCTTGGCCTTGCACCCCCTCATTTTAAAAGCTGCCCGGTCATAGGCCAATGCCGCGTCCTCGGGCGTCTCATAAGTGCCAAGCCAAATCCTTGCTCCGTTTTTCTTGGGGTCCCTCATTTCTGCTGCATATTTTCCCCACGGCCGCCTCCTCACTCCTCTATAATGCGTCTTCTTGACCGGCACTTGTACCTCACGCTCCACCGTCTCCTGTTTCTCCTCTGTCGCCAGACCAACGCTGTTATAATCAATGGTCGTCCGTTCGAAATCCAGTTCTTGGCTCGAAGCCTGAGGCCCTGTCCACCTGGAATTGAGCGCATCGCACAAAGCGCTGTACACCACCATGTCCTCCGAGTCATCGACTTTTAGGGGCAGCTCGCTCCAACTCTCCATCAGTAAAGATTGCTGAAGCTTGAACACCTCCTGCACATGTTTGCTGGAGTTTGTGTAGAAAATGCTGCGTTGACGGCATCATCATCATCATCTTCTTCAAGAAGATGCTGACAGATGGATTTCAAAGCCTCGCATGGATCGGTCTCAAAGGGACTGAAGATTTCCTGAAGCATTTTCGCTTTGGGCTAGAATTTGCAGCTTTGAGATCACTGAATGTGGAAGATTGAAGGGATGATTTGGTTTCTGAAGGAGTGAAATTGAAAAGACCATGAGAGAGAGCTTTATATAGGTTGAGCTACATTTTGGATGGAGCTTCTGGGAAAGTGCCATGTAGTCATCGATGACATATGACTGATGACTGATGAGATTCTCAACACGTGTTTCAAATGCTCACTTAGACTTCTTTATTCAGGAGAGACAGAAACTGATATACTTTATTCTTATCCTTTTCTGAATTGAAAAGCCAAAGCAAGGGGCACGTTCCTCCTTTTTTAGGGGCAAGGATAGTGGCTCTTTAGATCTGAAGGGTTGCTTCATGGATCCAATGACTGACGCTTGAGAAGAAAGAAAACTTTGGTGGCACGGAAACGTAAAGGATGTGGCGGAAAAATGAAAGAAGAAAACGAGAAGCACTGATCATGGAAAAATTACAGACGAAGTATAGGAGATGACTCGAGTGCTTTGAGCACTTTAGTAGTGACATGATATTTTAAGAAATGTCATTTTATCGAAAAATGTTTCTCCATTCTTTTTCTTTTTGATATCTTTTGAAAGTAAAAAGATGGACCGGAAATTTTTTTTCCTTTCTGAATCTACAAAAAATATAACAAGACGTAAATTACCATATAGGATTTATGCATCTTAAGGATTGAAATTCTATAGTTAAAATTCCAACTTGACCTCCCCACCAACATGATTATCGTCATTGTCCGGAGCACGAACGTAGGGCCCTAGAACCTAGCTTAGAGCTTTCATGGGCGGACCTAGCACTCTAGTGCTCGAACCAAGACTTCGAGGTCACAATCGAGATCCGTCGAGTCTAACTTGGGATCTTTGGGGGTAAGACTCGGACTCCAAACCTTGTGCTTAGGATTCGGATCTCGCCCGGCCAAGCTCGATTGACTGTTGTACTGATAAAAGGAGGTCCCAAACACGTCGGTGGCAACAATCGGCGGTGAAAGACTTTGAAAATCAAGTTGAGTATTTCACGATTTTCAGCCATTTGATCTGCAATGGCTAAGATGGGATCACAGGTCGCGAATGGTGAACAAATTAGCAACCGTAACCTGTGAGACTTCGTCAACAGTGATTGGTGCTCAAACAAAGGCTTTGGACACGAATCCAAGCTCTTCGGATATTCATGACAAAGAAGACAGAGAAGAACAGGTGCTTCTCTGGAGTAGCAGTCCGATGATGGCTGAGTCACCTTGGGCACGAAGATGAATCAGAAACAAGAAAGAACTCTTTTGGATGTCAATCCTTTGAAAGAAATTTTTGGTGATGTCACTCAAAGAATACTCTCTGGAATGCCTCAATGGGTCTCTCTCCGTTGTGTGAGCGACGACCGATGATATGGTTGTGGCTGTCAGAGGTGGTGGCCGGGGGTGATCGGCAAAGGAGAGGGAACCAGAGAGAGGATTTTTGCTCAATTCTTATGTTTTTGTGCATAGAAAATCATATCCTCAAGCACGCAGATGTCGACTAAGCGAATTGGACCAAAATTGAATTGACCTTTTGTTATTCGTTATTCGTTATTCGTTACATATCTTTATTTATTTATCGTTCATTATTTTTTTTAGTTCTTTTTAGCACTATTTACTTTTACTTTTTTAACTTTTTACAATAATTTATTGCTTAATTTGTCGAGTAAAATTTAAGAGTCAATAAAGCCATAACTGCTCCTTTGCTCGTCATGTGCACGTAGCCTAAATTCAACCAAGTATGATTAGTTTAGTGACTTGTCATGCTTACACATCTATCACTTTTTAGATTTAAATTTAAATCTGAAAATAAATAAAGAAAATCATCTTTAAGTGTATTTGATCAATAATATATTTTTTTTGGTGAAGATTTGATCAATAATATTGATAAAGATCAGGATTAAAAATTTTGAAATAAATTTCTATAATCCTCCCAAAACACTTATATCTTTGAATTCATCTCATTGATTTTAAATTTGTAAAAATCATACAAAAATAAGGAGAAAAAAAAACAGAAAACACCTCAGACTATGCCCAATGTAGTACATCTACCCCAAACTTATTTTGTAACATCAAAAACTCCAAACTTGTGCCCTTAGGACATATTTGATTTTTCACCCAAAAAGACGTCGTGAAGCCACATGAGTGCAATGTCAATGCAGATTTTAGTGTTGTTTACTTGCGAAATCTTGATGAGGGGTAAATGTATCCCATAGGTATAAGTTTAGGATTTATTGTATCACACAAAAAAAAAATTACGGTAAATATGTTATGATGAGTATAATTTGGGTTTTTATTCTCTAAAAATAAAGTAACTTTAAATATATAGGTTTATCCATGTAGTTCGTGATGAAGTCAAAACAAGAAATATATATTAATACATGAATGATACTCAGATTTTGAAATATAACTTCCGGTTAATAATGTGATCAATGCATTATTTTTCAATTCAACTCAAAATTAGATCAAGACAATTTCAAGGATAACCTAATTTATTCATTGAATAAGCTTCACTTAATATTCACTAAATTTTAGACACTACAATAAAAGAATGAAAACTTTAATTCGAAACACACATGCTTATCCTTCAGTTAGTTTTATTTCCTAATTTTGAATTAGCTTTTGTACTTTAAAGAAAATTTATTTAGCAAACAACCAAAGTGAAACTAAGGTTTCTAAAAAAACCACGTATTTTTGAATTGGGGATATTTTTAAGATAAAAATAATGTTAAGTTGATGAGTTTTGGTTCATTAGTTTATTTTTTCGACGATTAGTCAATTACACAAATTGAACCGACACTTATTAAGTCAACTATGAAATGTATTTGATACTTACAAAAGTACAAGGTCTTGGATAAAAAAAAAAAAAAAACCTGAATCAGCCTAAAAGTTTCGAGTTCAAAGATTAAAGACTCCTCCCTCATCTCAAGTGTTTCCTAGTCCTGTAACTTATACGCGAATTGCACAATGTTTAGCCTCAACACTATTACACAATAAATTATCATTGGCACCTAAATTTGTGTCGATCAGTTAAGCATTCCTTAAAAAAAAAAGTAAGAAGAAGAAGAAATAGAGTTGTTAAGTCAGTCCGATTAGTCTTCAGCCGGCGACGGTTAGCGCTGCCATATCCGAGATTCTCGCTTCTTTGACCCATTCAAACCCACGAAATCTCAACAGAGAAATCCATCTTATCCAAGTTCAACTGACCAGAGTCCTTGAAGCCCCCTCAAAAACGGAAGAGCTCATCTCTCTCTCTCTCTCTGTGTGGCTAACTCTCGCTTCCTCTCGCTCTCCCTGGCGTCTCCGAAGAAGATGAAGATGCGAGCAAAAGAGAAGGTGAGATCCAGACATTACCATAACGTTCCATCCAGAGCCCTCAAGCGAGATGACGCCTATTTTTCGTTCGATCCGAAGACAGCCCGATGTTGTTCTGTATGTCATCGGTTGCTTCATGAGTCATCAAATACGATTTTCTGAGATTTTATCTGTTAACTGCAACTGACATATTCTTTTCTTTTATTTCCGGATGGTTTGCCTGCTGTCGTGGTTCTGCGGTGGGCGTCCCGAGGAAACGATTCGATCATTACGGTCCGATTTCTGTGCTCCGATCTCGTTTCCGCGGGTATGTCTCTATATACATTAGCTGTACATTTCGAGTTCTATGAATGAGATATCATTGAGTTAATAGAAAATCGAGATGGGTGGATGATGCTGACCAACGAGGGTGGCGATTATTTGGCAACACATGGAGGTGGTTGATAATCATGTTCTAGAGATTGGCGGTGGCCAATGATAAATTGTGCGATTTCCAGTTCGATATAAATTGTTGTTGAAATTTTAATTGTCTGAGATTGAAAAATGAGTCATCAAGGTTTCTTGGTAATGATACGAAAATGATGAATAATAATAATAACAATTGCATGATAAAACCATAAATAAATAAATAAATGAAAAAGGGAGAAGAAGAGGATGGGTCCTATATTGGAAAACAGAATTAGAGTGCGTTCTTGGAGCAGTCGTCCTTCAAGATAGGCTCAATTAAGGTTCAATAATGAATTTTGGGCTTGAACAGTGTCGGAAAGTTTGGGCTTAACTTCATTAAAATATATTTGGGTTGAATTTGAATTTTAGGGAAATGGGTTAATTAGATTGAGGGGCTTGATATTGAGGAGAATTAGAGGATGGGTTTTATATTGGAAAACAGAATTAGAGTGCGTTCTTGGAGCGGTCGTCCTTCAAGATAGGCTCGATTAAGGTTCAATAATGAATTTTGGGCTTGAACGGTGTCGGAAAGTTTGGGCTTAACTTCATTAAAATATATTTGGGCTGAATTTGAATTTTAGGGAAATGGGTTAATTAGATTGAGGGGGCTTGATATGAGAACCCTAACTTGTATCCATGGCCCATATCTAGAAATAAATAATAAATAATAAAATAAAATAAGAAAATTAGAAGTTTCATTTAGTTAGTGTACACATGGTTCAGGGTTTTAGTAGACACATTTGATATAGTTTAGTTTTAGAAGGTCAATCCTTTAGAAAAGAAATTGAAATCAATTCGAACTAAGCTCATGATAACAAGACTGTTAAATTCTTTGCCCATTTCTTATCGGGCTTTTTTTTTTTTTATTGCACTTCATTCGTTGGCTATCCTTTCACTACTATCTTTGAGTGAATCGATTGTAATTCTTGTATATTAATTTTTAATTGTGATTTTCCTGTTTTAATTGAATGGTTAGATTACATTTTAGGACCATAATAAATATAAAAACATTACATAGGACACTTATTGGACATAAACTTTAAGAGTAATGATTGAACAAAAAAAAAAAACTGCATGTGATACTTAGTTAACAAATAATCAAGTTTTGGAATGGCACTAGTTAGTAAAAAGTGTAATCAAGTCTAAGACTCTAGATTTCTAGTTATGTAGAAAGTGATGTGTACTCCAATAACTAACTTGGTTTCTAGTTGATCTCAACTCCTAATATAAAATTTTAGTTGGGTAAATCAAAATTTAATATCTCAACATTGTGCGAGGTAAGAATTTGGGAGAACTTGCACTGAACAAGGATTGTTGGTCCTAACTTGACATTACCTCTAAATCTATCCCTTTCCTCGGTGAAGAAGGTGTTGTGTCAAATACACTTGATTTTCCAGTATACCTTACCTAATATAAAAAAAACTTTGAAAAAAAGTCTAATATATATGTAGATAATTTACATATTGGATATGTAATTTTCTCTAGTTATGGACTCTTAAATTTTATTTATTTTATTTAGAACTTATATTTCACCATCTAAAATTTGCAGTTAATTACCCTACAACTTTATTTTTCTGAATAATGTCGTTGGGTTTATTTCTTTAAATGTTGCACTCACGCAAAAGTAATCATTTTCTACAAGAAGTAAGTATCTAGGCGCTAGTCATTAAAGAAGAAGAAGAATTCAAATTCTATTGTTACTCGGCGAAAGTAACAGTACTATTACACAAGTAAAATGTCCGACAAATGATGCCAGACACATCCGACGCATGGATTCTTTGTTGCACATTGATTGTCATATTAACCTAGTTCATAGTGTTACTTGTTTTTGCCATCTTCCTCTACCTCCCTAATGGACCTAATTACCCCATATTGAAAGTCGTGGGGCTGACTATGTTCAATATCAGTCATTGCATCCATCAGGACTAATTGAAATGCCGCCCTCTTGGTGGTGAAATCAGAGATTTACGAAAACCTGTATTTCCGTGAAGTTGAGTGTTTCATCTACTATCATCGGGATCCAGTGCAATCCTTGGCATTAGAGCCAATCGTGCTACGGTTGGCCAATAGGCCTTGATAAAGGCGAAGATGACAATAGAGAGGCCTAAGGAGGCAGTGGTGTCGGAGGTGGATTATGAGTGGAGGTCCATAGGGATAGTGGTTGTTAGGGTGGGTCTGAGGATGCGAGGCACATACGTGTTTGGGCTGTGAAAGAAGGGCTATGATGGCATTGAAGCTCATTGTGACAACATGAAGGTTGTTTTTGCAAAGTTACGGGGGAGTGAAGCTTTAGTTTCCAGCAATAATTTAGTTGTTGGCTATAATCTTCCGTCGTGCTCTTATAACAATTTTGATTGAATCCATCCAAAGACCCAGCTTAGGAGCTGCTATTGATAGTAACATTTACGAGCCCACCTTTGAACTCTTATTGGCCATAATGTTCTTTTTATTTTCATATAATTTAGTGATCCGTGATTTTTGAATGATATAAGAAATTCGCAAGTACTAAATATATATATCAAAATGGGACCGGGTTGTAACTTGCAAGCTATCTCATCTGTTGAGAATCACAAGTACTAAATTTTACTTTAAAAACTTAATTAAGTTATATATCGGGCAAAATACTAGCGATTTAAATAATATTTCAAATCTTAATTCATTGATATACATCAGACAAATGTTCAATTTAGTAAGCGTGATGCACTTCACGCAACGTATACTCATCTTCCATAATTAACAATTTCATATAACATTGGACTTTGTCTTAGAATATTCACTGCATTTTATAAATGCCACACAATCGTTTAACAATAAAGTAGAAGTGAAAAAAAAAAATCATAAACACTAAATTATAGATGGAAAAGAAAAAAGATCTCTATGGGCAAAAATAGTACACGGCGATCTCATAAACCTTGACATCAATAGCAACAACTAAGAGTAGGGGTCGTGGATGGATCGAATCAACATCGATATAAAAGCACGACGAAAAATTATTGGACGAAAGATTATCGCCAATGACTAAGCTTTTCTCCCATTTAAATTTTGCAAAAGCTACCCTCAAGTTGTTATGGTGTGCTTTAATGAGGCAGTAGTACTTCTTCCACCACGACCCAAGCACGTAAATGCTTTGCATCCTCATACCCAATTCGATAGCCACTATCCTCACAAACCTCCACTCTTAATCCATGTCCTAAAACACTGCCTCCTCAGGCCTCTCCATCATATTCGCCTTTATAATAATCCTACCAGCAGCCCATAGCACGGATGGCTCCGTTGATGCCAATGCCAAGTGTTGCTCTCGTAGGTCTCTAGTTTTTCCACCAAGAGGGCAGCTTTCCAATCGGCCTTGGTGGATGTATTGACTGTGAAATTGGACACAGTCAGTCCAACGACTTTCAATATGGGGTATTCAGACCTAATAGGTAGGCAAATGAAGATGGCGAAAACTAGTAATATCATGAAACAGATCATCACAACAGTCAATGCAATATTAAGAATTCATCATTGGATGTGTGTAGTATCTATCCATTGGACATTCTACATTGTGACTGCGAATTGCAAAGGGGCATGTTAGAAATAGGTGTGATGCGGAAAAGTTGGCAAACCAAAAGAATAATCATAAGGACAACTCATATCATAAGTACAGTTCTAGTTTTCATATGTCACATTCAACCATGCGGGGTTAATACCAATATTGGTACTGTGTAAGTCACCGCCGCGAAAATTATGGCAACTTAGATTATTAATAGGCAAGTTTTGTGCACATCACGACACACCGCTAATGAGAAGCAGAATTATTGTAAATGACGATAGGAAACAAATAGTATTGCATGACACAAAAAATGTATGCTAATCATGATGTTTGTTAGCCATTATGGCAATATGCGTTGTGTAATGCTTTTCGGCCATGAGGTCCGCTTACCAAATTTTCCCAGATGACACACTGCTCCTTGAAAGGCTATGGTGGCAAGTAAAATTACGACGACCATAAAAAACTACATACCTTTCTATAGACAATTGTTTTATTGCCTCTCATTTAGTTGTCTGACACAAAAACGGTATTCCCTCTAGAGGTGGCCATGTTCTCCACAAATAAAAGTTACTTTTTTTTTGTGAAATGATAAAGAAAGGTTATTCCTCTTTAGAAGTTCACAAAAAGGTAATTTTTATCTATGGAGGATATGGCCACCTCGAGGGGGAATATCGTCCGCGTGTAGCACAACCAAATAAGAGGCAAATAAAACATAAATTAGTAGAAAGGTATGTAGTCTATGATGGTCGTCGCAATTTTACTTGCCACCATGGCATTTCAAGCGGCGATGAGTCCTCTTGGAGCGTATGGTAGGAGGATTCCGTAGCCAAAAACATTACAACATGGACATCGCCATAACGGTTTACTAGTATTATGATGAGCATACATCTTTTGTGTCATACAGTACCATTTGTATCCTATCATCATTTACAACAATTCCGCTTCTCATTAGCGGCATGTCGTTAACGCGATATGTACAAAACTTGCATATTAATAATCTGGGTAGCTATAATTTTCGCTGCGGTGACTTACACGGTACCAATATTGGTATTAACCCGACATGGTATAATGAATGCGACATATGAAAAGGCTGGAATTGCAGTTGTCATACGAGTTGGCTTTGTGATTATTTTTTTTTGGTGTGCCAACTTTTTTGCTTCATTCAAAAATTGTGTTGCTAAAACCAAGATTTACATGTTGGCATTACACCTACTTTAGGCATTACGAGGATAAATCGAGGTATTGCTGATTATTTTTATGTACTAAAATCTTTATTGACAAACATGTAGGGAAAATTGTTCAAAAAGTCATAAACCTATTACTATTTTATTAATTTAGTTCAAAACCTTTCAATTTTGCCAGCCACAAGTGAGGGCTAGCTGAACTTTGCCAACCCTAGGCGAGTCGCGCCCCTCTCTATATATGGCCAGGCAAAAGTCCAAAAACCCAAAGAAAAAAAATATTAATATCACAAAAACCCAAAACTAATACATTTTTGACAAATTTACCCAAAATTAATTTTTTAACAACAAAAAACCCTAAACTAATACGTCATTGATAAATTTAACCTAAATGACTATAAAAAAAAACTATAAACTAATACAATTATAATAAATTTACTCCAAACTAATTTTTGACTACCAAAACCAAAATTGGTATATTGGTGACAAACATATCATCCTTTAAATTAGATTAATATAAAAAAAATACAAAACTAACACAACTACAACAAAAGAAGAGTAAAATCTCAAATTGTTATACTAGTCAAATCTTACATGTCATCAAACTAAAAAAATACGCACTTTTCTCTGGTCCATATGTCAAAACGCCTTACCTACCAAAGCTAATCTATTTCGACGAAGCATTACCCCCGACCCATTATGTACACTTTGTTCTTCTCACTTACCTGAAACCACAGAGCATCTATTTTTGTTCTGCCCCTGGACCCAATATATCTGGAACCACCCCTAAGTGCAGATTAACATTTCAAATTATAGCACACACCGCATCGACGCTTGGCTAGCTGATTTAATAGCACAGAAGGTCAATGTACCTGATTTTGAGACAATTGCAGTAATATTATGGCAGATATGGAAAGCCCGGAATCACTTTGTCTTTCGCCATCAACAAACCCACCCCCAACCAGCTTGTTGAAACAGCTCTCGCTTCTGCTCAACTCCATCTCAGAACACAGCAACAACAATCAAGTAAGTAAACGTCCTTGGCCAAACCCTAATCGCACCTGGATCCCACCGCAGCAAGGTATCATTAAGGTAAATCTTGACGAAGCCTTTCCTATAGCCAATCAAATGGACGTGATCACCAGTATTGCTCGAGATCATACATGCTGAATGATTGGAGGCTTCACCCGGAGTGTTCCAGCAACATTTGCACTCGAGACGGAGATTCAAGCGCTGTTATGCACCCTCAAGGACCTCTCAAAACAACGAAAAACTTGCTCCCACTTGTTGTTGGAGACTGATACCCTCATTCTCGTTGAAGTCATCAACCAGGACCGTCTGCCGCCATGGGAATGCCACGTCCTTTTTGCCGAAACTGAAGCTATGCTGTCTTGTTTCCAAAACCTCAAGTTGCAGCACTGTCGAAGAGATGCAAATGCCCTAGCCAACTGGTACGCGAAGGCCCACAGACATGGATTCCTCTCACCAAATTGGGCTACTAATCCACCTCAAGTTATGCTAGACATGCTTTGTAATGAAGCCCTACTAATGGGTTCTTCTTATTTCCCAACTTGAATAGAAATATATCCTTTTTTTCCGACCAAAAAAAAAAACTTAAGGGTTTGGGTTTGACGAGGTTGAGTGTTAACGCCAGCAAAACTTTATCTCCCATCTATTTTGTATTTTTTTTCTATGGAATCTCTCCATTTATTCAATCTGTCTTGCCACACAAAAACATTCTCTCTCCCCTCATGCTCCTTTCCATTGTGTCAATTACGAGTGGCGAACCTCCACATCTATTCGCGATTTTCGTGCAACCTTTTCAGCTAGTGTACTGGCTAGTGGTTTAGGCCCAAGTTCCTCGACGAGTAATTTCCGCGCTTCTTCCTTTATCTAAAGGTTGGGTTTTAATCTCTTCACAATCCGTTGGAGAGCATTCTTTAGAGAAACGAGTTGTTAGGACCACCTTTGAGTCCAGCTCCGTCATGAATTCCCACATCATGGAGTCTAAAATGCTTCCACGCATCATCAAGAAACAACACAATTATCCTTTCTTTCTTTCTAAACTCTCCGGCAACATCGCTGCTTATTTCTTTGCGTTGTGATTTGGCAACACAATGTTAACACCTAAATTTTGGCAGCCCGTTTATTTATTTAGTGCATAGAAAATTAAGGGTTAATTTTATCCCTATAAAAAAAATTAATTGCATTGCATATAGATTCAGGTGCATTTACATTTTTTGCATTTTATTGGATTGGTGATGAATGGATTCGGATTAGTGGTTCTAAGCTTTAATTTGGCAGGCTGGACTAAGCCCACAAAGCAAGTAAATTGGCCCGAGCCCATTTTCTTTTAATGACAAAAATTACTTAAATGGAGATTTGAAATGATATTACGGTGGATTTTGGAATTTAAGAAAATTGAGTTACAATCTTATCTTTAGGCGATAAAATCAGGAGATGTGAAAAAAAAAATGTGATATTGTGTGCAAGAAAGAAATCTTCGCCGGATGTTGATTTGAAAAGGAAATTAAAACCCTAATCTTCGGCTTATAAAAAGGTTTTTCGCGTAGGGTTTCGAGGAGGCTACACATATTGATACACGGCCACAAGAGAATTGAGAGAAAAATCCCTTGTGCGCTATCCGAAGCTCTTGCTGTCCATTATCTGCTGCCCAATATGTGCCCAATATCCTTAACGTCGGCAGCTTTCGTCGCAGCTTCCAATGAGCGGCTCGAGATGGTTCTCGGCGTTTCAAGCCCTCTCGATTTCCTGATTCTTTCACAGATTTCCCGGCGGACCTAACCCAACGCAAGCTGCTGCCCTTCATCACCGCCTCGCTCGTGGCTACCTCTAGTGCCCGTGGTGCCGATCTTTTCCATGATCGACGAGGTGCTGCTGTCTTGTTCCGTCCGCGACTATGTTCTGACGTAAGCCCGACGCCGAGTAGAGCTGCTCCCGGTCGTTGTGCGGATGAGCGACACTGTCCTTTGACCCGGCATCGAGACGGGTTGCTATTTCATCGATATCTGTCCCGGCGTTCTTGCATGACCAAACCGATTTTGCCACAGAGCTATCTTCCCCGACGTGGGGTATAATAAGTTATATTTTCTTTTCTTTTCTTTGAACAATTCGCTCGAGTTTTGTTGCAGCTATTCTACTTGATATCCACGGACCATAAGGGTAGGCAAGTCAAAAATTTGACTGTGGAGCTATGAAAGTCAAAGTTGAATATTCAAAGAATATTGTCACCAGAGTGACCAGAATTCGATCAAAAAGCCGAGGGATTTCTATAGTTACTGTGTGCATTCAGCAAGCCCGACGTCCACCAAGTCAAGCCGAAACACCGGCGGTAAGGAGATCGAGGTTTGGGGTCTAATTATTTAATCCTATATATTGCGTTGCTCCTTGCCGCGCATTTGTTTTGATTTTGCTGTCAACCGAGCACCACACCGTGAATTACCAGCTCGAGCAGCCCAAGCTGAGATGCCTTGCCGGCTTGCTTTGAAGCATAGTTGGTCATCACAAGCAGGCCGCCGTTTGAAGACCAAATTTGGAAGCAAATATTTGGAATAGGTAAAAATTTTGGCTATTTTAATTTCTGAAAATTTTGTTTCCTTATTTGATATATTCATTGGTGCACATGATGGAAATTCCCGATATGCCATGATATTTGCAACTCGAGTTTCGCAACGTGCATATGATTGACGGTCCAATTTCATGCTCGAAATACGACCCGCAATCGCACGGAAAAGTCACCAATCCAATCTCACGCTCGAGATATGATTCGTGACTTTGTTTGAAATTGGCCAATCCAATCTCATGCGCGAGATACGATTCGTCAATTTAATTCCAAAATAGACATGGATGATACCTTGCCTGATTTGTTGCCGTGCTGTTCTTGATGTCTTATTTTGATTGCCCCCGTAAAAGAAAGGAAAAATCCAAAAAAATCTGAATTAGATTAGGTTCGTTTTAGAATATTCATCGTTTTAGGGTTATCTTGCATGTTTAGAATAGGAACTTTATTTAATTCGAATTTTTGAAAAAATGAAAAATTTAAAAAAATGCATTTGTTTAGGATGTTAGTTTTTCTTTAATTTAAGTTGCATGTGGCACTTTTTTAATTTCGAAATTAATAAAAAAAACATTTAAAAAAAACATCATGCATATGTCATGTAGAATTAGGGCATCTTTTATACGTCATTGCATATTAGGAGAAAATTGCATATTTCATTTTAAGTTTAGATTGATTTTTAGATAGATTGCATCTTAAGTTAGAGATTGCTAAGTTAAGATTATATCTTAGTTTAAATTAGGGATTAGCCTAACCTAATCCTTAATACAAATTGAATAGAATCTTAAGCTAGCTAGATAATTGTCGCGACCTCTTTTTTTCCGGCGCCCGCAATCGGGTACGAGCTCCTAAGGAGGCTAATGGCTCGGCTGAATTTATTAAGCCCGGACTCTCCCAAGTCCACCAATTCACGACTTTAATAGTTTGAGTTTTTAACCTGTAAATTAATTTTAAACGGAGTCGCCACTAATCGATTTGGAGCGGGTCGATTAGAAACCCAAGCGAAGTATCGGGAGAAATACTCGCTCTGCGCAACCCAGAAATTAGGATCGGGGACTTGATTACACTAGTTAATCACTAATGCCCTTTCGGTACCTAATCTTGTTTAAACCTAAGGCTTTTTGGATGTTTGAGAGATTTTCCATGCATTTTTGGGAGGAAAAACATTTTTTTAGTCATTTTCTAATTTTTTGGACACAAAAGGGATTTTTTGGGGTTTTTTTGGTATTTTTTGGAAAAAATACAAGTCTTTTTGGCTTTTTCTGAATTTTTCGGCTTTTTCATGAAATTTTGGATTTTTTTGGATTTTTGGCATTTTTTGGAAAATATGGAATATTTTTGATATTTTTGATTTTTCGGAAAATAAAATATTTTTTAATATTTTTTGATATTTTTGGAAAATAAATTATTTTTTGATTTTTCTCGATTTTTTTAGAAAATAAAACGTTTTTCAACAATTTTTAATATTTTTCGATTTTCTGGAAATTAAAATATTTTTAATATTTTTATAAATAAAATATTTTTATTTTTATTTTTTTATTAAAATATTACATAAAATAATATAAAAAAGCCGACCCGGGTCGGATCCGCGGGTTGGGTCCGACCCGGTCCGGGTCGATGACCCAAAACGTGGACGGGCCGCGTTGCGGGCCCGACTCATTTTTTAATTTGAAACGACGTCGTGGCCGAGCGTTCGGGGACACCCGGCCCGGCCCGACGACCCGCTCCATGACCCGGCTCCCAGCGAAAACCCTACTCGACCCGGCTCCCGCACCCGACCCGACTTGACCCGATTTCAGCCCGGCCTCGTAACGCAAAACCCTACCCGGTTCGTGGCCCGGTCCGATCCGATGACCCGAGGCCACAACCCGGAGAATCGGGAACCCTAGGGTTCCCGATTCGCGGCGCGAGGGAGGGGGACGAGGCGTCCCGGCGGTAGCGGCGGCGGCGGCAACGGCACGAACAAAGGACGGCAGGCGGGGGAGGGCGTGGTGCGGCGGTACGACGGCGGCGACGGATGGAGATGCAGAGAAGAACGGTGGACAGAGCGCGACCGAGGACTGGATCCCGCGGGGCTCGGGGCGGCGAGGAGGGTTTCGAGCGGAAACGGCGACGGCCAAGCGGGGGGTGATACCTGTCTGTGGAGAGGTATGGCGCGGCGGCGTTGTCGGTCGACGAGACGGCGTCGTTGGTGGTGGAGGCGGCTGCCCAGAGCGACAGACGCGACGGGGCAGCGACGGTCGTGACGGCGGGTCTTCAACTTCTTAGATCTGGTCCTCCTGTCTCTGGCTCCTCTCGCGGATCGGTCACGGCTCAGCAGGGGGGACGGCAACGAGCCTTCGAGGCGACTACGTCGGGACTCGATCGAGGCGACGGTGTGGGGACGGCGGCACGGCTCGACGCAGCGTCGGGGTGTCAACAGTAGCAGCAGCGAGAACCCAGATCTAGACCTTGACCGACCCTCTCCCTCCGGCCGATCTCCCTCACTCCCGGTCAGATCTGAGCCTCCACCGCCAGATCTGACCTCCTCGGACTCGCTCGCCGGCGGCCTCCCCCCCGAAGTCTCTCGGTGGGAAGATGTCCAAGCTTGCGTGTCGTTCGTCGACGGAGGTGCTCCTCTATTTATAGGCGAGAGGTCCGGTCGACGGAGCTTCGACCGCGCGGTCCCCTTCGCGCGCCGAGCGGTTCTCCTTGGCTGGACCGGCGTCCCATCCGAGCTTATCCAGCGAAGCGTGCTCGGCATTGATGGCGCCCGAGATCTTATCCTCTCTGGCTGACGTCGGCCTACTCCCCTTGGCTGTAGGCCGTCCTTTGCGCGCGTCGTCATCTTCTGCGCGTGAACTACGAGAGGCGAGAGAAAAGAAGGAACGAGGAAGAAGAAGAGGGAAGAAGAAGAAAGAAAAAGAAGGGGAAAAGAGGGGTGGGGCCAAGTCGTGCGAAAAAAGAGAGAAGAGGGGGTGCTGCTTTTTTGCTTTTTGCTTTTCTTGTTTTGTTTATTTATTTATTTATTATTTACTATCCGAAAAAGGAAAAACAAAGATTAAAAGAAATAAAAGCCTAACTAACCAAAATTTTAGGTGTCAATAAATGCCCCTCTTTGAAGGTGAGTTCGCGAGAGGTTGCATTCAAAGATAAATCGGATACCTAAATTTTGTCTATATATATGCAATAGATTATATGATATTTAGGACCTAGTGTCCTATGCAGAAAATGAGCAATATAACATTGCATATACTAAGACAGAGATAAGAAGATACACCGTAGTTACTTACGGGAGTGAGTGAGATAGGGTGTGAACCCCGAGTTTTGGCAAGTATCAATGCGTCATCTTACACAGGTGATATGAGGAGGTTGCTTTTCCGGGCTCGAACCATTCTTCGGTCACCTGTTAAAACAATCAATGATTTGTCTAGGACCCGAACCTTTTTTCGGTTGCCTTGACGGAGACTGCTCTTCCGGGACCCGAACCATTCTTGATCGCCTTGTTGGAGTAATCGGTGGTTTGTCTCGGACCCAAACCATTCTTCGGTCGCCGTGACGGGAGACTGCTCTTCCAGGACCCGAACCATTCTTCGGTCGCCTGTTGGAACAATCCATGATTTGTCTAGGACCCGAACCTTTCTTCGGTCGCCTTGACGGGAGATGCACCGACCTTTCTCAGGGCATCTCATTTGTGGGTGCCTGATTTGTATCGAGGACACCCGGTTGGTACCCGACCTTTCTCGGGAGATGCGCCGACCTCTCTCGGAGCATCTATTTTGTTGGGGTGTCTCGACTTACATCAAAAACACTGGTTGAAACCCGACCTTTCTCGGGAGGATGCACCGACCTTTCTCAGGGCATCGATTTGTGGGGCGTCTGACTTCTGTCGAAGACACCAGCGGTTGGAACCCGACCTTTCTCGGGAGGATGCGCTGACCTTTTTCGGGGCATCGATTTGTGGGGCGTCGACTTCGTCGAAGACACCGGTTGGAACCCGACCTTTCTCGGGAGGATGCACCGACCTTTCTCGGGCATCGATTTGTGGGGCGTCGACTTTCGTCGAAGACACCAATTGGAACCCGACCTTTCTCGGGAGGATGCGCCGACCTTTTCGGGGCATCGATTTGTGGGGCGTCGACTTCGTCGAAGACACCGGTTGGAACCCGACCTTTCTCGGGAGGATGCGCCGACCTTTTTCGGGGCATCGATTTGTGGGGCGTCGACTTCGTCGAAGACACCGGTTGGAACCCGACCTTTCTCGGGAGGATGCGTCGAACTTTTCAGGGCATCGATTTGTGGGGCGTCGACTTCGTCGAAGACACCGGTTGGAACCCGACCTTTCTCGGGAGGATGCACCGACCTTTCTCGGGGCATCGATTTATGGGGCGTCGACTTGTCGAAGACACCGGTTGGAACCCGACCTTTCTCGGGAGGATGCACCGACCTTTCTCCGGGCATCGATTTATGGGGCGTCGACTTACGTCGAAGACACTAGCCGGAACCCGACCTTTCTCGGGAGGATGCACCGACCTTTCTCAGGGCATCGATTTATGGGGCGTCTGACTTCTGTCGAAGACACCAGTTGGAACCCGACCTTTCTCGAGAGGATGCATCGACCTTTCTCAGGGCATCGATTTGGAAGATACCTGGACATTCACAAGCATATCAAAGAGTACCTGGATATTCACAAGTACTAACATGAAGGATATTTGGGCCTTTCCAAGCGTCGAAATGGGCATTTGGCTGATCATAGGCAATGGACTGGTACTTGGATGATCACAAGTGCGAACTCTTGGGGGATACCTGGACGTTTGCAAGTATCGAAAGGGTACTTGGACGATCACAGGTACAAACTTTTTGGAGATATCTGGATGATTACAAGCATCGAAGGGGTACCTGGACGATGACAGGTACAAACTATTTGGGGATACCTGGATGATCACAAGTATCGAAGGGCTACTTGGACGATCACAGGTACAAACTATTTGGGAAGAATCAAGGCATACCTGAGATATTCGTGTGGAAATATCGAGGATGGGTCTTGCATATACGTGAAAGTCTCTCACCTCCTGGTAATTGAGAATATTGAGGACGTACTTGGGATATTCGTGAAGGTCTCTCACCTCCTGGTAATTGAGAATATTGATGACGTGCCTCACATATTCATGAAGGTCTCTCACCTCCTGGTAAAAGGGGAATATCGAGGATGGGTCTCGCATATTCGTGAAGGTCTCTCACCTCCTGGTAAAGGGAAATATCGAGGGCATGCCTCGCATATTCATGAAGGTCTCTCACCTCCTGGTAATTGGGAATATCGAGGGCGTACCTGAGATATTCGTGAAGGTTTCTCACCTCCTGGTCATTGGGAACATCGAGGACGTACCTTGGATATTCATGAAGGTCTCTCACCTCCTGGTAATTGGGAATATCGAGGGCATGCCTCGCATATTCATGAAGGTCTCTCACCTCCTGGTAAATGGGAATATCGAGGACGTACCTGGGATATTCATGAAGGTCTCCCACCTCCTGGTAAAGCGAATTTGAATGTAGCACGAGGCTTACCTGTATTGCCGCAGGCACTTAAAAGGGTGGAACACCTAGATAGCCACGGTGTACAAAATCTTGGAATACTTGGATGAACACAAGTATTTAATGATACAACACAGGACCACTCAGTTAGTCCAAGTGTAAGAAAGCATACCTGGGTAGGCACAGACACACAAAGCAATGGAATGCTTGAACAGCTGCTATTATTTGGGGACAACTTGGGCAAGTTGAGTGTCATGAAAAGGAAGTACCCGGACAATGGTGGGTACTTGACGATATAGGGATACCTAGACAGCAGTAGGTATTCCAAGAGATACTTGGTTAGTCACAAGTATCAATACTCTGGGGACAACTTGAACATGTCGAGTGTCGGGAAAAGGGAGTATCCGAACGGTGACCGGTACTCAAAGACAGCAGGGATACCTAGACAGCAGTAGGTATTTAACAATAAAGGGATACTTGGTCAGTCACAAGTATCAATACTTTGAGGACAACTCGAATAGGCCGAGTGTCAGGAAAAAGGAGTATCCGGACGGTGGCCGGTACTCAAAGACAATGGGATACTGAGACAATTGCAAGCACCCAAACTCAAGGGACGACTCGAATAGGTCGAGTGTCAAGAAGAGAGTACCCGAAGTGGTAGGTACCTTAAGACAAATGGGGATAGAGATATGCTTACCCGGCAATATCTCGATCTCTAAGAGTGTGTCATTATTTGCACAAAATATGCACACATGATTGTATATGCTGTAAATTTATGAGTTCAAATGAGATTCATGCATGATAATTTTGTCGATTACGTATCTTTTGATTTCCACTTTGGGAAGATTTTGAAAGACAACCTTCATTTAGAATGTAGATGTCTTGAGCATGCCAGATGAGGGACTTTCAGTCTGAAAGGACTTTCCGCTCACTCTCATGGAAAAGGCTATCCTGACCATTGATGCAGGATTTATAAGGACCACACTATCTCACTGTCATCATGTCAGCAGGGGTCCGAGTATTCTCGCAAACGGTACGACTTTACCAATGTGAGAGGTCATTGTTGAAATTATGATGAAGTCTTGGTCAGTGGCTCATCAAAGGGGACCATCAAGGTTGAAGCTGATGGATGAAAATGTTGCACGATCGTCTCCGGGTTTACAAGTCAAGAACCCTGCGAAAAGAGATAGAGTAATCTTGCTCGTACTTCTTCGAGCGATGCTTATAGACATATGAAATCCTACGTTAATTGAAGTGCCCCTAGTCTGAAGAGACTTTTACAATGGGATGCAACGTAGGCTTGATTCATGTGTAAAAAGGTAGAGCTGGTGATTGCCTTGGCATTTGTCACTAGTCTTTCTCCTTAGTGTCAAATGGAGGTTCTATGGACGACAACAGCAACATTTTCTTGGCTGCATTTTTGGTAGGGGGCATTGGCCTTGCTTTTACCGGCACACCTTTGCTTTTTTCATGCCCCTATTTTTATTCCAGTTCTTCTTTTATGGGCATTGACCTTGCTTTTACCAGGTACACTGCTTTTTTATGTCCATATTTTTTCATTCTTGTCATTGGAGGAACTGGCCTAGGCAAGTTCAATCGAAGCACCGTTATTAGACTTTTGAGTCTTCATCTTGATAGGTGCTCGGGCTATCTTTGCTTAAATGGCAGTAACTTCTGTTTTTTTTCAAAGTGAGGGTAAAATTACAGACTCACTTGGGTTGTACAATGAATACAAGTGCATAGAGAAAGAATTGCTCTTCGTCATTCTAGGGCACTTAAATTAATGTGAGTGTTCATATGCAATAAAGACACCCAAAGATTGATGCAAGTGCGAGCAAGAAAATTTCTATCTCTCTTCTCACCTTGTGATGCTGCTTCGCTTCTAATCCGCCCCGGTGTAGGGGTTGTCCTTGACGGGGGTATGAGAGAAGCTTCACCAATGTATGGGGCTCAATGGGGTGAGCGATGGAATGCCTCTCACTATTTTGGTTATCGTACCATTCGCGAGAGAACTCTTTACCCTGCAGCCATGGAATCTTCTGCACTCATCTCACAAGTGTATAGATGGGGGACTGTGTATAGGATATGGCTTGCCTTTCATCGTTCTGACGTGCCTTATTCAGCATGCTCAATTAATCTTGTATTCTTCACTTAGCTGTCTATTCTGATAATCCTCAGCGGAATCAGTGATTTAGACAGCCAAAATCATCATGCAGAATTCATCTGGAAAAGGCATGCAGTATTTTAAATATGATGGAGTTTGAGCTTTTCAAAACAAGTGAATGGTTTTGACTCAAAAAAGACCCTATTGACAACTTTAGGAGTTAACATAATGGTGTTTCCAAATATGTTAAATTTTGAACATCAAAAGGGTTATTCGCAAATGGGTGTCGATAGTTGTCCCTATTGATTAGGGATATGACTCATGAAGGATCAGCCGGGGTTGGGGATCGATCGGGCATCTCTTTTTTGCCTAGGAAGAGAAGATGTACAAGTAGATCAATTAGTCGGCCAAAATCAAATGTGAGTTGAGGCCTGAAGATTTTCTGTCATTTGCTTTGGTGATTACTCAAGACGCCATTTCATCTAGGAGAGTTTGTCATGTCTCTCATTGATTATTGATTTTTGTTTTTGACAGTCAGGTAATCCTGCAACAAACAAGACATGCTTCACATTGACTCGTTATCCTTACTTTTGACAGTCAGGTGATCCTGCAACAAACAAGAGGGAATGTGTTAGTCATGAACTCTTTCAAGAGTCGAATTAACTAGAAGCGATACAACTTTACCCTTCACTTGGTTTGCGGATGATTGGGTGAACCTGAAGTGAGATGGGGACACGAAGTCCTATGTCCCTTGCTTTGTTGAGTCAATTATTCTCGAATTGGCTCTAGATGACACGTCCTTCTTTACACGAGTCGGGTGAATTTGATACGGGTCATTCTCATGGACCTCACTTGGCCAATATTGACCATCAAGTTTGGTTTCGATTCCCAATGTTTCTGTCAATAGGAAAATACGTCAAAAGCAAATCCAAAGAGTGGGGAGTATTGGAAACGATACCAAATTACTCTTCTCCAAAGTTTGTATCTGTGACTCCCGATGACGTCCGAATGTCGATGACAACCTTTTCGTCTTGGCATAGTTTGACATTTCTTTCGATTGGCCTTCCTTACTTGTGACCATGTATTCATGATTGCTGGTCGTTGATTCATCTTCAACACCTTCCCTCTGTGGAATTTCTCCTTCTGTCTTTAACTATAGCATCATTGGGCAAAAGTCATGTACCTCAAGCTTCTATGGAATCTGAGATGGACAATCAAAACCTCCAATTCTCTGATGGCAATCACTTCTTGCGAGAGCATGCATCTGAATAGGAAGTCAGGTTTCTAGGTCCTCATTTTGAATGGGGGCTAGAGATCGCTTCAACTGTCTGGATTTCTTCCCTGTTGACAGTAGCCAATTCAAAGAAAGAGAAAAGATCCCTTCCTTGTGCTTCTGGGCTTGTTGAAGCTGGAAGTCCTATTGATGAAACCGCGGCATCTAGTTGCTTAGGCATGTTGTGGGGAAAAGATATTGCTCTGGCTTGTGAAGGAGTTGGGCAGGAGCAAGGTGGAGTGTACAGAGCTCTTGGGAACGGCTTGATTCCAACCGTATGCCTGTACCTATTACGTCCTATTTTTCGTTTCCTGTAAATAGAAGAGAAGGGACATCATTTCTAAATTATATTCAGAGAATAAGACTTACCCTCTTTTAGTGTAGGATGATTATTTCTATTTGCCCCTGTTTTCTTGGCATGGTGTCTGTGAATTTGGTGAGTTCACCTGATGCGCTTTGCTTCAAAAGCCCCCTGTCACACTAAGTCAAAAGGGACAGGAATGATATTCTGAGACATGAAGTGAGTGAGTCAGAAAGACAAACATGATTAAATTTATCATCTTGTTTTGACAAAAGCTTTTGGCAATAAAACATTTTTGTTTTCAAAAGTATATATCTTTGGGGGAAGAAAGCATGAGGAAGCCCACCCTCACTATTCTTCTTGGATGATAATTTTCATGGTTGGATAGCATCACCGAGCTGGTTTGGATCTTGCCTCATGTTCTTAAAACAAAATATTACAAGCTGTACAATAGAGTACTTGGCATGGAAAATACAACAGTAGCACACTAGACAAGATAAGAAACATGAAATTATAAAAACAAGTAAAACCCATGAAGACTCCTGTGTAAATGAGTGCTTTGATAGTGCTGGTCTTGAAGCTAAGCGTCTTTGAATTCCTCGCCTTGATGGGCTCGAAGTATTCGCATGCGATGACTACCTCGTTGAAGTTACGGAAGTGTAACCCATGCAGCCAACAGCGTTGCTTGCAGACAAAACTTCTATGAACTGCTTCATTAACTCCTCTTCAGCCGATTGAGGGTGGGTTTGCATCATGAAAGCCCTCCACCTCCTGCGTATGATCGAAAATCTTCCATTGGTTTTCTTAAAGTGAACCAAGTTCGACAAGGCACTTCATTCCCAATCGGCTTTGATATTTTGAAGCGGAATGCGAAAGACAGCTCATTCCAATCTCTCATGAGGTAGATATCTGCTTTGTGATGAACCATTGTAATGCACCACGTAAGGCTCTCTTGGAAGGCCTGAGTTGTGAATGACATCGGGTCATAGTATCGACTCATTTCAGCATGGAAGTCTTTGCAAGTGGGCCACGGGGCAAGTCGTGCCATTATACTTGAGATTAGGTATCCACATCTCTCCGGGGTCATGATCCTATGGCGCAAGACGGGCTTGATGTATCTTGGTTAAGCCACTGGTTTTCCCACTACATATCTGTTGTAGTGGTGAATTTTTCTGTTTCAGGGAAGTTGGATTCTACCGAGATTATCCCATTGCTTTCTTCTTGGTCAAAATTTCCGAATGAGGATAAAGTATTGAAGCTATCCTCATGGTCAGAGGAAGAGCTTAGTACTTCGTTAGGATCGTGGCGGATAAAGACGTATGCTTCCTCTTCTGACGGGCCTTCATCCCCGGATGAGACTAGGAAACTTGATTATACGATGAATCGTCGCCATTGTCGAAATAACGCTGGAAGTCCTTAGGATTGTATTCTTGGGGATGGTAGCCTTCAAAGCTGTATTCTTGGGAATGCTCGAAGCTTGGGTGTGGTGGCTCGTCGACAGACGCTGCATTGATTTGCTTAGGCTTTCTTTTCTTGGCTTCTGGTCCAGACCTTTTGAGTAAGGCCCTTCGTTTTGCCAGCTCGATTTTGTCAAAGGAAGTGAGAGACATTGGAGTTTCACTATCTGATTCACTTCCCAAGTTGATAGGGGTTGGTATTCTTTGGACCCTAGCTCTTGGAGTAAGCTTGGGGAGTCGTCCAGTCGTGCCCCAGTCTTGAACAGGCTCTTTGTCTTTGATCTCGTACAAAGGCTCCTTGCCTTTCCTAGTGGGAAATTTTCCAATAACAGGGTGTTGTTCAGCTGCCCATTTATCATGCAAGGCTTCATTAACATGATCTTCTCCTATCTCAACGACTAATGGTTCCTCGTGCTCCGCAATCATCAGTTTTTCGTAAGGCAAGGCTATGTCAGGGTTGATGTCAATATCATATTCTTGGTGAAAAACATGAATTAGTTCCCTCCAGGTTTTAAGGAGACTAATCTTCCTGACAATGTACCATCGCAAGGCAGGGCTAGTCAAGCTCGATTGGTATGATTGAATCATCCTTCGAACCAGGTAGGCCTGCAAGTAGGTCTCTGGGCGGGAGGTATCAGTATACCTTTCGCATTCAGGTGCTTTGAATTTTTCAGGGATCTCAATGCCGGTGTAATTGGACAGGTCCATGGGATTCTGCTCCTGCAGCTGGCTTAACTTTTTCATGATCTTTTCAAACTGTTTATGGTACTGGCTATTTTCTGGCAAATTTGCAGGTGTCATGACGGTGTTTGAGGCAACTATAGAGTTGGGCTCGGCTTGAGTGGATTTCATTTGTCTTGAGAGTTGTTGAAGGACAATGGACATCTCTCCTACGCCGTCTTCAATGTTAATAAGGCGATTTTGTACATCATTACGATCGGGTCCTATTGCATGAGGCCATTCACGAGCAATTGGTGGTCGGCGATTCATAATTACCTGCTCGTGTTGAAAACAATGAATGAGCACAACAGTAAACAAAGAGTGACCCATGGCAATGGTCTAACTGCTTTCTTATTTATCAAAAGAGGATGCAGACTTCTGACATCTAGAACTTGCAATTGAAAAGACAGAATGAAATACTAGACATTAAACAAAAGTCCCTAAACAATGGGACAAAACCTTCACAATATTAACACTAAGGGGCACATGATTGCTAATTTATATGCGACGGGGAGCCTTGTTCTTGTGAGGGCGCCCGCTTCCTTGGGCTGGCTCGAGGTGTGCATCCGTCCATTCCCAAATCCCTCTCCATGAGCTCGCTTGCTCGTGTTGGCTGCTCTCGCTGATCGAGTGAGGGACTAATGGCTTCCATCTTTTCGGGATGCGATGGTTATGGATGTAGGACATGGAGGCGTGGTGGGCTTTTTCTTCTCCCTCAAGCCCTTCAGGTACCACAATCCTTTTGCGATGGCAGCTGTTCCAAGTTTCCTCAGCGATAGAAATTTCAAATGCATAATCACGGCTTGTGTTGAAAAGAACTGGAGGGATCATCCTCTTGAAAGGCGGTGGGATCTCCTGAAGGGCTCCATATTGTCGTGCTACCCGATACGGGTAATAGGGAATGGCGCCGGTGAGGCCGAGCAATGGAATTGGGCGGGTGCGTATGTAAGCAAAGCGGGCCCTCTTTTCATGGAACCAACCAGCACACCATTGGAATGCCTCGGAGCCGGGTCTCTTAGGAAGTTTACCCAATTTAAACAACTTTGATTGCAAATGTATGGTCCTAGAACCATAAATTTTTGTAACGGATTTTCGAAAGCATTTGTTTCGGACGATCGCATGAAGTCTCGAAATTCGCTTAGATGAGAAAAGAACCGAGACTTGTAAAATTTCAGGAGAGGCTCGCATGATTTTCTCCGAGTTGTCTTTAAAACGATTAAAGGACAAGAATGTTTCAGTTAAAATCATGTTGACATAATTTCCCCTTCTTAAGATCGATCAACTATCCATGCCATCTTGGGAGTTATGGCATTTCTTTGATGGGGAAGATGATGAGCCCAAAAAGGCTAGGAGGAAAATCTCACTTTTCTGGGTCATAGGCTGATTTTTGAAACATGCATTCATAAATTCCAGTGGAGTCGCCAAGCTGTCGCGACCCCTTTTTTTCCGGCGCTCGCAATCGGGTACGAGCGCCTAAGGAGGCTAATGGCTCGGCTTAATTTATTCAGCCCGGACTCTCCCAAGTCCACCAATTCACGACTTTAATAGTTTGAGTTTTTAACCTGTAAATTAATTTTAAAACGGAGTCGCCACTAATCGATTTGGAGCGGGTCGATTAGAAACCCAAGCGAAGTATCGGGAGAAATACTCGCTCTGCGCAACTTGAGAAATTAGGATCGGGGACTTGATTACACTAGTTAATCACTAATGCCCTTTCGGTACCTAATCTTGTTTAAACCTAAGGCTTTTGGATGTTTGAGAGATTTTCCATGCATTTTTGGGAGGAAAAACATTTTTTTAGTCATTTTCTAATTTTTGGACACAAAAGGGATTTTTTGGGGTTTTTTTGGTATTTTGGAAAAAATACAAGTCTTTTTGGCTTTTTCTGAATTTTTCGGCTTTTTCATGAAATTTTGGATTTTTTTGGATTTTTGGCATTTTTGGAAAATATGGAATATTTTTGATATTTTTGATTTTCGGAAAATAAAATATTTTTTAATATTTTTGATATTTTTGGAAAATAAATTATTTTTGATTTTTCTCGATTTTTAGAAAATAAAACGTTTTTCAACAATTTTTAATATTTTTCGATTTTCTGGAAATTAAAATATTTTAAATATTTTTATAAATAAAATATTTTTTATTTTTATTTTTATTAAAATATTACATAAAATAATATAAAAAAGCCGACTGGTCGGATCCGCGGGTTGGAGTCCGACCCGGGTCGATGACCTGGGAAAACGCGGACGGGCCCGCGTTGCGGGCTCGACTCATTTTTTTTTAATTTGAAACGATGTCGTGGCCGGGCGTCCGGGGACACCCGGCCCGGCCCGACGACCCGCTCCATGACCCGGCTCCCAGCAGAAACCCTACCCGACCCGGCTCCAGCACCCGACCCGACTTCCGACCCGATTTCAGCCCGGCCTCAGAACGCAAAAACCCTACCCGGTTCGTGGCCCGGGTCCGATCCGATGACCCGAGGCCACAACCCGGAGAATCGGGAACCCTAGGGTTCCCGATTCGCGGCGCCGAGGGAGGGGGACGAGGCGTCCCGGCGGTAGCGGCGGCGACGGCAACGACACGAACAAAGGACAGCAGCGGCAGGAGGACGTGGTGCGGCGGTACGACGGCGGCGACGGATGGAGATGCAGAGAAGAACGGTGGACAGAGCGCGACCGAGGACCGGATCCCGCGGGGCTCGGGGCGGCGGGAGGATTTCGGCGGAAACGGCGGCGGCCAAGCGGGGGTGATACACTGCGTGGAGAGGTATGGCGCGGCGGCGTTGTCGGTCGACGAGACGGCGTCGTTGGTGGTGGAGCGGGCTGCCCGGAGCGCGGCGACGGGGCGACGGTTGTGACGGCGGGTCTTCAACTTCTTAGATCTAGTCCTCCTGTCTCTGGCTCCTCTCGCGATCGGTCACGACTCAGCGGGGGGACGGCAACGAGCCTTCGAGGCGACGGTGTGGGGACGGCGGCACGGCTCGACGCAGCGTCGGGGTGTCACGTAGCGGCGGCGAGAACCCGATCTAGACCTTGACCGACCCTCTCCCTCCGGCCGATCTCCCTCACTCCCGGTCGAGATCGAGCCTCCACCGGCCAGATCGACCTCCTCGGACTCGCTCGCCGGCGGCCTCCCCGAAGTCTCTCAGTGGGAGGTCAGCCGAGCTCGCGACTCGAGTTCTCTCTCGCTCGCTCTTCGATTCCTCCCCCGAAGTCTCTCAGTGGGAAGATGTCCAAGCTTGCGATGCCGTTCGTCGACGGAGGTGCTCCTCTATTTATAGGCGAGGAGGTCCGGTCGACGGAGCTTCGACCGGCGGTCCCCTTCGCGCGCCGAGCGGTTCTCCTTGGCTGGACCGGCGTCGCATCCAAGCTTATCCAGCGAAGCGTGCTCGGCATTGATGGCGCCGAGATCTTATCCTCTCCGGCCGACGTCGGCCTACTCCCTCGGCCGTAGGCCGTCCTTTGCGCGCGTCATCTTCTCGCGCGTGAACTACGAGAGGCGGAGAAAGAAGGAACGAGGAAGAAGAAGAGGGAAGAAGAAGAAAGAAAAAGAAGGGGAAAAGAGGGGTGGGGCCAAGTCGTGCGAAAAAGAGAGAAGAGGGGGGTGCTGCTTTTTTGCTTTTTGCTTTTCTTGTTTTGTTTATTTATTTATTTATTTATTTATTATTTACTATCCGAAAAAGGAAAAACAAAGATTAAAAGAAATAAAAGCCTAACTAACCAAAATTTTAGGTGTCAACAATAATCCTTGCATTTTCTAATTTCGAATTTCATGGAAAATACAAAAGAAATTGTCTTAGAGTAAATCAATTTCATTCTTTAGGATAGATTGCATGCTTATATTTTATTTATGTCATATAATTTAAGTCATATTGTCATGTCATATGATTTCATGTTAGATTAGTAGCATGCATTGCATAAAGCATGATTCCCATCAAATAAAGTGAAAAAGAAAAAAAGAAATTGCGTGTTAATTAGAAATCATATCTAAGGCCGTTGATGTGAATTATGATCTAACAACGCAGATGCTTTCGTTGCTATGGGGTAAGTCCTGCAATTTAATTATTGCTTTTCTTGGGTGTTAAATTGGTGGTTTGTGCACCCGCATGATTATATCACATGTTAGGAAAATAGATTTAAAATCAATTCAAGCTGCTTGCCAAACAAGGTACCGAAAGGGCGTTAGAAAAATCTAGCGTAACCAAGTTCTCGAACTCATAAATCTCTGGTTTGTAGGAGTAAAGTAAATCTCTCGTTACTTTACTTAGGTTTCTAATCGACCCACCAAAAATAGATTAGTGGCGACTCCTAATTGAAAATCAATTACATGTTAAGAACTTGAACCTAAGTCACGAATTGGTATGGGTTTGGGAGAGCCCGAGTTAAGTTTAGGCATAACAATCCATTAGCCAAACCCTAGGTGGTTCACACCCAAAAATTTGGGTCGTGACACACAACAATCGCAACTCTGTAATTAAATCAAAAGCTATAGAAATTGACATAAAAAGAAAATGAGGAATAATGAAAAGGACACAAGAAATTTACATGTGCCTTAATCCGAACATCGAAACCTACATTCACGGAAAATCAACAAAAAGGTTTCATCCACGAGAAAACCAACAAAAAATCTATTGATAAATTGGAGAATCTCAAAGTTACGGTCACTCATGATCAAGTATTTCATAGCCCTATAACTTACACCTAAACCCACAGCGTTTATCCTCAACATTAGTGCTCAACAAACTACTATTAACATCTTTTGACCAAAAAAAAAAATTACTATTAACATCTGAATTTTTTTAGATTAATAGAGCATATACATTAAAAAGAAGGGGGGCGGGGGGCGTTAGTTCGGTCCAATTATTCTTCAGCCCGTGACGGTTGGCGCAGCCATATCCGAGATTCTCTCTTCTTTGACCCATTCAAACCCACGAAATCTCAACAGAGAAACCTATCTTATCCAAGTTCAAATGACCATAGTACTTGAAGCCTCCCCAAAAACGGAAGAGCTCATCTCTCTCTCTCTCTGTGGCGTCCGAAGAAGATGGAGATGCGAGCAAAAGAACAGGTGCGACCCAAACACTTGTTATCTCGGTTCATCTTTGATCTAAATAAAATAAAATAAATAACGTCATCTTAATGTTCGCAGGAAATCTGACTGATATTGAAGCTTTTGTTCATGGTTTTGCCTGAATTCCCCATCGATGAGATGGTGTCAGATCCAAACATTACTATAACGTTGTAAACAGAACCCTCGCTCGATATCGCTCACGTCTGACGAGATGTCGCAGAGAAATATAGGTGAGATGACGCCTATTTTTGGTTCGATCCGAAGACAGCCCGGTGTCCTTTTGTATGTCATTGGTTGCTTCCTTCATGAGTCATCAAATATCATTTTCCGAGATTTTATCTGTTACTGCAAGTGACATATTCTTTCTTGGGGTTGGCTAGCATGACCGTCCAATGCAGAATAACAGTGGAACGGTCAAAGGGTAGCCACTAATCCTTTTGAAGGAAACCGATAACCAGTTTTAATTTGTGACCCCATGTTTCCTTCTCTCTCTTTTTTTTTCTTTTTTCTTTTTTGACTTCCATGGTTCCTTAAATACCAAAGTACAAATCAATAAATACTAGCAACAAGCTCAAATTTAGAGATAACATCAAAAGAAGGCCCACGAAATCAATTTTCTTAAATATGAGGAAAGAAAAAAAAACGAAATATAAATAATTACAAATAAAAAATATTATAGTTTACTAAAATAATTGTTAATGTCATTACGGAACTCTATTGAATTTAAAAGATTAAAAAGCAATTGAAACATTAGCTTTGCAACTAATAACAAAATCATTGTAGAATGAAATAGCTCATCATTCCTTTCGCTCAAACCAAATTGCTCTTAAAGGACTCTCCCATAACCTAAAATTTAGACAATTGATATCAATTATGCATAAAACAAATGAAGCAAAGAAAAAAATCAAAATAAGAAGAATGAGCTAGTAGAGAATTCGAAAAAAAAAAAAAATAGTAGAGTAAAAAATGCATTCGCCATATGAAAAAGCCAAGATAAGAATAATAGGAGTGCTAGAACTTTTTTTAGTTCACTTGAATGCTACAAATTTGAAAACTTGATATCAATTCCAATTTATCTTGTTAGAAAATCTGACGTGGACACCGATTGTTCCACATGATTTTGCCTACAACGACATGGCCAATTTTTAATTTTATTATTATTTTTTTTTAATTTTTTATTTTTATGCTATTTTTTAGGGTTAGCAAGGGTCATTGATGACCCTCATTAGTCACAACGGACCTAGGCAAGGCCGCAAGGGCCTTCAAAGCCATATGGGTGAGGGTTGCCTTGCCCTCGCCACGAAGGCCTTGGGTGAGGACATCACAGCCTCTCCGACCACCGACGATGCCACCCAAAGCTGGCAAAGGCATCATGACCTCACGGCTATAGGCTAGGCCGCAAGGGCCTTCGTAGCCGAGGATGAGGTTTTGCAGCCTGCCATAAAGAATAAAAGAAAAATAGAAGTAAAATAAAAAATTCAAAAATCTAAAATTAAAAATTTCATATATGATGATTTATCGAAATTGACACTTAAATAATCAATTTTACCTCAATGTGGCACTCAAGTGAGAGAAAAAAAAATAGTACTCAAGTGAGCATCGTACGAAAATTTAGCATTCATACTGTTCTTACCCTTAAAAGTCATAAGAAGAAAACGATTTTTATTTCTTATTTAAAGAAACAAATTAAAGTGATAATCTTCAAGAAAAATGATTCAGTGTGGCCTTTTAATTTTGTCTCTAAAATTTGAGGTTGCAATAGGGAACATAGAAGTCAAGAAAATGAAAAAGAAGGAAATATGAAATCAACGATTAAACCGGTTAAGGAAGTCTGCGGGTTTCCTCCAAAAAGATATGTGGCTGGCCTTTGACCGTTCCACCGTCATTCTGCAGTGGGCGGTCACCCAAGCATTTTCCTTTATTTTATTTCCGGATTTTGTTAGCCGGCAGCGGTCGTTTCGCAGTGGGCATCGGTGAGGAAAAGATTCGACAATTACGGTCCTATTGCTGAGCTCCGATCTTTATTTGCACTGGCGTGTCTCTATATACACAAGCTGTACATTTCAAGTTCTATGAATGAGATATCGTTGAGTTACTAGGAAATCGAGATGGGTGGATAATGATGGTGACCAATGATTCCGGTGATGATCCGGCAACACATGGAGGTGGTTGATAGTCATATTCTAGAGATTGGACATGGCCAATGATGTATTGTGCAATTTTCAATCTGATATAAATCATTGTTGAAACTTTGATTGTCTAAGATTGAAGAATGAGTTTTGAAAGTTTATAGGTAATGATACAAAGTTGATGAGAAGAGACGATAAATAATAATTATAGTAGTAATGGTAAAATGATAAAACAATAAATAATAAAAAAGAAAAAGGGAGAATAAGAGGATGGGTCTTATATTGGAAACTAGAATTTGAGCGGGTTCGTGGAGCAAATCGTCCTTCAAGATTGGTTTAATGAAGGTTCAGCAATGAATTTTGGGCTTGAACAGGGTTGGAAAGTTTGGGCTTAACGTCATTCAAATATATTTGGGCTGAATTTGAATTTTAGTGAATTTGGTTAAATAGATTGGGGGACTTGATACAAGAGCCCAAATTTGTACGCGTGGCCATATCTAGAAATAAATAACAAGTAATAAAATAAATAAAATTAGAAAACTGTTAGAAAAATAGGCATTGATTAGGCAGTTAGATTTTAGTATTAAAATTAGCTTAGTTTCATTTAGTTAGTGTACACGTGATATAGGGTTTTAGTGGACACATTTAATTTTGTTTTGTTTTAGAAGGTCGATTTTTTAGAAAAGAAATCGAACTCAATTTGAATTAAGCTCATGAGGGTTACTATCCTATTCTTTGCCCGATTCTTATTGGGTTTTTTAATTGTACTCCATTCGTTAATTATCCTTTCACTACTATCTTTGAGTGAATCGATTGTGATTCTTTTATATTTTTTTAATTGTGATTTTCATATTTTAATTGAATGGTTATATTACATTTTAGGACCACAATAAATACAAAAACATTGCATGGACACTTATGGTGCGTTTGGTAATGTTTCTGTTCAATTTTTTTTTTTTTTTGTAAAGACTGTTAAAAAATTGTTCCGGGGAATAGAAATAGAAAAAGCTATTTCTAATCCGAGGAACAATTTTTAACATAAGAAGGTGTCAGTAAACTTGTTCCTATAATAGAAAAAAGAACAAAAACACGTTTGGTAAACTTGTATAATTTTTTTGTTTCTTTTTATTTTTAAATATTTTTATTTTATTTTTCCTTTTTATTTTTTTTATTTTTTTATTTTTATATTTTCTTCCTTTTGGCCGGTCGCCGACCTCGGCCATGGCCAGCGAACGGCCGGTGAGGGCCGGCAGCCTCACCTAGCCATGGCGTGGCTTGTTGACCCTTGGCAAGGCCAAGGCTCGTTGTGGCTGGGCGAGCTCGACCTCGTCGAGGGCCGACGATGCTCCAAGAAGGTCGCCGGCCATGGCCGAGGCCGACGACCGGCCAAAGAAAAAAGAAGAAGAAGAAGAGAAGAAGAAAATAAAGAGAAAAAAATATGAGAGAGAAAAATCGTTTCTCGGAAATGTTCGGGAACAAGAAATAAGTTTTTTTTTTTTTTTTGTTTCTGTTCCAAATTTGTTCCCAGGAACAAAAAATATATATTTGAAACAAAAACGTAAACAAACGCGTTTCTGTTCTTTTTTTGTTCCCTGGAACAAAAAAACAGAAATTGTGTTCATGAACACAAAAAAAGAACACAAACAAACAAGGCCTTATAGAACATAAACTTAAGAGTCATGATTGAATAAGAAAACTGCATATGATACTTAGTTAACAAATGATCAAAGTTTACATATTGGAATAGTACTAGTTAGATAACTAGTATAATCAAGTTTTAGACTCTAGATTTCTGGTTATGTAGAAAGTGATGTATATTCTAATACTTCACTGGGTTTCAAGTTGATCCCAATTCCTAATATAAAATTCTCATTCGATTAATCAAAATTGAACATCCCAATATCGTGTGAGGTAAAGATTTGAGAGAACTCTCACCGAATAGGGATCGTTGATCCTAACTTATCATTTCCTCTAAACGTGTCCTTTTCATCGATGGAAAAAGGTGTCGCGACAATTACACAAATCTTTCTCGTTTAGGGAGCTCTACAATTGTGTCTAAATGAGAGCTCTTCTAATAGCTAACACCTCATTCTCTCATTTCACTCTTATTTGCCTACACACACATACATACATACATACATACATACATTCATACATATATATTTATATATTATGGGTTTCTTGTGTATCTTAGCTAATAAAAAAAACTTTGAAAAAAAGTCCAATATAAATATGTATTTAATTTACATATTTGATATTTAATTTCTAGATTATGTATAGGGGTGTGCAAAAGAACCAAGAACTACTTGAAAGTAACAGTGTTGTTACACAAGCAAAGTCCATTTTCTATACATTTGATTTGCAAATTTTGGCAATGGTTTCTCATATGGTTAAAGTCATTTCTCACTTTCATCCAAAACCATAGAAAGCCGTCTTCGTCTTTTCCATGGCATCTCTTCCTTCGCATTCCGACCCGAAAACAGCAATCGTGGGCTACCCCACTTCACACCCTCTGCCGAAGGGACATCGGCCGAGTGTCACGCATCTGACTTTGCTCACTATGCCCCCACCTGAGTCTCACGCCCCCTTCCATCGTACAACCACAATGCAAAATGTCCGACAAATTGATGCTGGGCGCATTCGACACATGTATTCTTTGATGGACGTTGATTGTCATGTTAATCTATTTCAGAGTGTTACCGGTTTTATCCATTTTCCTTTACCTCCTCATTTGGTCTAATTACCCGATATTAAAAGTCGTAAGGCTAACTATGTTCAATCTCACAATCATTGCATCCGTCAACGTCCATCAAATGTATAGAAAACCGGTAACACTGTGAGGATATCATTCATGTTAAGTACGTGCCGGTAATTAGTGAGGTTTATACGACGTGAAGGTCTTTTTTTTCACTCTCTTCATGTGTAGAAAACAAGGGTCTTTTTACTATGGAGTTAGTGATCGAATAGGCCTTTGGTTTTTTCTGACAAACTCTATGGAAATGGAATAAAAATACCAAATTGTTACTTTTTGCGAGATGAATTGCGGATGGACTTTTAAATGTCTTTGCAATTTGCACAATTAAGATAAAAATTGTTCGTCCACACTCAACAAGACCATATCCAATGTGGGAAAGGGCATTGGACTTCCAAATTCACCTCTCTTTCTCCTCTTCATCACCGCTGGACGTGGATGGTGAGCTAGGCTCGATGGACCGAACATCCAGCTGACCTTGATAGGCTTGTACTTGGCTAAGCCAATGAGGCGAGGATGTTGAGCTTTGGCCTAGGACCCCCTCATCTTAAAAGCAGCCCGACTATAGGCCAATGCTGCATCCTGTGGCGTCTAGTAAGTCCCAAGCCAAATCCTCACCCCATTCTTCTTGTGGTCCCTTATCTCCATCGTGTAACTTCCCCATGGTTGTCTCATCACTCCCTTGTACACAGGTTCTCTCAACTAGTGCTTGTACCTCATGCTCCACCGTCTGTGGTTTCTTCTCTTGCCGGACCAATGCTGTTATAATCAATGATCATCACTTTGAAATCAAGTTCTTGGTTTGAAGCCCGACCAATTCTTGATTTGAAGCCAAAGGCATTGTCCACCCGGAATCAAGTACGTTGCACAAAACTCTGTACACCATCATGTCCCCTAAGTCGTCAACTTTTAGGCATAGTTCGTTCCAACTCTCCATTAATAATAGATTGTCAAGCTCAAACTCCTTGTGTACGCGTCTGTAGGAGTTGCTGCAGAAGATGTTGCATTGACACTATCATCATCATCTTCAAGAAGATACTCACAAATGGATTTGAAAACATCGGATTGATTAGTCCCTCTTGAAGCATTCTCGTTTTGGCTAGAATTTGTAGCTTTGTGGTCACTGATTTTGGAAGATTGAAGGGATGTTTTGGTTTCGGAAAAGTGAAGAGTTGAAAAGACCAGCAAAGTGGGAGCTATAGGTAGGTTGAGCTTGACTGCTTGGCTGGTGGTGATTTCAACATAAATGATTTAATTCTTAGCTCCAATTTATGTTAGATCAAGTTTCTGAGAAAGGGCATGTTTGAAATGCTCAATAAGACTTTTTTAATCACGAAAGATATGAATTAATATTTTTATTATCCATTTTAAATTAAAAAAACCAAAGCATGGGACGCGCTCCTTTTTATTTTATTGGGGAAGGACAATAATGTGCGCATGCTTTTGTATATAAAGTAACATTTTTAGATCTGATGTATCGTGCCGTACAGGTCCAATCACATGCGCATGTGATAAAAAGTACAGATTTTTTTTTAAGTGCTATTAAGTTTCAGTAAGGGTTAGTGATGAAAAATATAAGGATAAGTTTACCAAATTTTTTTAAAATTATCCAAAAATATGGTTGAGTTTTTAAAGGTTCAGAAATGTGCAAACTCAATTTTAAAACTTAATTATTATTTTTTGGTAATTCGGATCCGTCATATAGCCAGCAGCCGGCGACATAAACCCATGAGCGTATTAGCGCGAGGTTTCATCACCCATGACACCCCACTTAAGTCGCGCAACGTGGCGAGTAGGAGAATCGAACCCTAACCTTTCGTGTGACTAAGGTGTGCCCTAACCAACTCGCCCACCACGGGGTGGGTAAACTTACAATTTTTTTCTTTTTCAGTTTTAAAAACTTTCCGTTGATACGAGTAAATTTCTATGTTTTTGGTAAAAAAATCTCTCTATTAACTTCATCAATATAATCAAGGGAAAATATTAATAGGGATTTTTATTACTTTTTCTCTCGAAAGTTTGTTAATTTTAACTTGAATGAGAATTAATGTCTAAAATGACATCGTTTTGGCTTAAACCATAGCCGGGTTTGGAACTTCTCCAATAAAAAAGGGTAATTGTCGATTAATCTATAGCAACGAAGTTTTTGCTTCTCTTTTCCTGTGTACAAACCCTAATGGAATGGGATAAAAACACTAAATTGTAGTTTCCACGATCAAAACAAAAATTGTTCATCCACACTCAATAAGCCCACATCTAGAATGTGAAAGGGGTTGGACTTCGAAAATCCAACTTAGCATCTACATTAACCTCTCTCTTTCTCCTCTTCGTCCCTGTCAGAAAGCTTTCACCACTAGACGTGGACGGCGAGCTAGGCTCGGCAGACCGACGTTTCAGGCTGACCCTGATGGGCTCGTAGTCAGTGGAGCCGATGAGGTGTGGGAAGTTGAGCTTGGCCTTGCACCCCCTCATCTTAAAAGCTGCCTGGTCATAGGCCAATGCCGCGTCCTCGGGCGTCTCATAAGTGCCAAGCCAAATCCTTGCTCCGTTTTCTTGGGGTCCCTCATTTCTGCTGCGTATTTTCCCCACGGCCGCCTCCTCACTCCTCTATAATGCGTCTTCTTGACCGGCACTTGTACCTCACGCTCCACCGTCTCCTGTTTCTCCTCTGTCGCCAGACCAACGCTGTTATAATCAATGGTCGTCCGTTCGAAATCCAGTTCTTGGCTCGAAGCCTGAGGCCCTGTCCACCTGGAATTGAGCGCATTGCGCAAAGCGCTGTACACCACCATGTCCTCCGAGTCATCGACTTTTAGGGGCAGCTCGCTCCAACTCTCCATCAGTAAAAGATTGCTGAAGCTTCAACACCTCCTGCACATGTTTGCTGGAGTTTGTGTAGAAAATGCTGCGTTGACGGCATCATCATCATCATCATCTTCTTCAAGAAGATGCTGACAGATGGATTTCAAAGCATCGCATGGATCGGTCTCAAAGGGACCGAAGATTTCCTGAAGCATTTTCGCTTTGGGCTAGAATTTGCAGCTTTGAGATCACTGAATGTGGAAGATTGAAGGGATGATTTGGTTTCTGAAGGAGTGAAATTGAAAAGACCATGAGAGAGAGCTTTATATAGGTTGAGCTACATTTTGGATGGAGCTTCTGGGAAAGTGCCATGTAGTCATCGATGACATATGACTGATGACTGATGAGATTCTCAACACGTGTTTCAAATGCTCACTTAGACTTCTTTATTCAGGAGAGACAGAAACTGATATACTTTATTCTTATCCTTTTCTGAATTGAAAAGCCAAAGCAAGGGCACGTTCCTCCTTTTTTAGGGGGCAAGGATAGTGGCTCTTTAGATCTGAAGGGTTGCTTCATGGATCCAATGACTGACGCTTGAGAAGAAAGAAAACTTTGGTGGCACGGAAACGTAAAGGATGTGGCGGAAAAATGAAAGAAGAAAACGAGAAGCACTGATCATGGAAAAATTACAGACGAAGTATAGGAGATGACTCGAGTGCTTTGAGCACTTTAGTAGTGACATGATATTTTAAGAAACGTCATTTTACTTTATTTGTCTCATATAATCCGGTTATCGAAAAATGTTTCTCCATTCTTTTTCTTTTTGATATCTTTTGAAAGTAAAAGATGGACCGGAAATTTTTTCCTTTCTGAATCTACAAAAAATATAACAAGACGTAAATTACCATATAGGATTTATGCATCTTAAGGATTGAAATTCTATAGTTAAAATCCCAACTTGACCTCCCCACCAACATGATTATCGTCATTGTCCGGAGCACGAACGTAGGGCCCTAGAACCTAGCTTAGAGCTTTCATGGGTGGACCTAGCACTCTAGTGCTCGAACCAAGACTTCGAGGTCACAATCGAGATCCGTCAAGTCTAACTTGGGATCTTTGGGGGTAAGACTCGGACTCCAAACCTTGTGCTTAGGATTCGGATCTCGCCCGGCCAAGCTCGATTGACTGTTGTGCTGATAAAAGGAGGTCCCAAACACGTCGGTGGCAACAATCGGCGGTGAAAGACTTTGAAAATCAAGTTGAGTATTTCACGATTTTCAGCCATTTGATCTGCAATGGCTAAGATGGGATCACGGAGTCGCGAATGGTGAACAAATTAGCAACCGTAACCTTTGTGAGACTTCGTCAACGTGATTGGTGTTGACACCTCAATTTTAATTAGGTTAATTTCATTTTATTAAGTTTTTATTTTATAAATAAGATAATTAATAAACAAACAAAAAAAAAAACAAAACAAAAGCCCACCCCTTTTTTTCTTTTCCCTTTCTCTTCCCCCTCCGCGTGGCCCATATGGCCCATTTTCCTTCACCCTTGGCCCGGCCCCTTTTCTGTCTTCTTCTTCCTCGCCGCTTGCATCTCACGCGCGGTGGCCGGCGACGCACGTGAAGGACGGCCTACGGCTGAGGAGTGTAGGGCGGCGTCGGCCGGAGGATAAGATCGCAGGCGCCATTAATGCTGAGCGAGCTTCGCTGGAAAGCTCGATGGGACACCGGTTCAGCCAAGCGGAATCGGTGGGCAAGCCGGAGGCCGGCGACCGAGCCCCTCCGTCGACCGGAGTTCCTTCGCCTATAAATAGGTGGCCGCAAGCATCATCGGAGGGCGTGGCGAGCTTGGAGATCCTTCACCGAGAGACGTCGGGGAAGGATCGAAGGGCGAGCGCAAGAGAGCTCGAGTCGCGAGCTTAGCCCACCCTCCACCGAGAGACTTCGGGAAGGTAGGCGGCGAGTGACTTCGAGAAGGTCGAATCCGGCCGGTGGAGGCTCGGATCTGGCCAGTGAGGAGAAATCAAGGCCGATGAGGGTCGGTCGAGATCTCGCGAGATCTGGATTTTTTTGCTGTTGTTGTTGCCACGGGACGTGCCGCGGCCGTTCGCCTCGATCCGACGCCGTTGCTTGACGGCTTGTTGTCGTGCCCCACTGCGAAAGGCATTGCCGTGATCGGTCCGTCGACGCTGCGCCAGATCGGAAACCGAGTTGCCCAGCCACCACCATGCGGGCGCCATCGCCACGAACAGGTAGTGCTACCGCCACCGCCGCCGTTGCCGTCGCCATAGTTTCCCCCTCCGCGAGTCCAACCCTTGTCACTACCGCCGCCCCGCCGCCGTCGCCGTTGCCGCCGCCGTCGCCGTCGCCGTCGTCCCCGCTTGTTGTGCCTCGGCGCCGCGATTCGGGAACCAACCGATTTTCCGGGTCGCGACCCCGGGTTGTTGGGTCGGACCGGATCGGGAACCGGGTAGGGATTCCACAAATGCGGGCGCGGCGGAAGACCGGGTCGCGATTCGGGTCGGATCCGGGTAGGGTTTCGCCGGGAAGCAAGTCGTGGACCGGGTCGTTGGGCCGGGCCGGGCGTCCCCAAACGCCCGGCCACGGCGTCGTTTTAACGAAATAAAAAAATAAAAAATAAAAATGAAAAATCCAGTCGGGCCATAGCAGGCCCGTCCCGCGTTTGAGTCGCCGACCGGGTCGAACCCAACCCGCGGATCCGACCGGGTCGGTTTTATTTTATTATTTTAATATAAAATAATAAATATTTTATTTTCAAAAAAAAAAAAAAAAAGTGTTTTATTTTCAAAAAAATATTAAAAAATGTTTTAATTTCCAAAAAATCGAAAAAATATTAAAAATTGTTGAAAAATGTTTTATTTTCTAAAAAAATCGAGAAAAATAAAAAATAATTTATTTTCCAAAAATATCAAAAAATATTAAAAAATATTTTATTTTCCGAAAAATCAAAAAATCAAAAATATTTCATATTTGCCAAAAAATGCCAAAAAATCCAAAAAGGCCAAAAATTCATGAAAAAGCCAAAAAATTCAGAAAAAGCCAAAAAGACTTGTACTTTTCTAAAAAATACCAAAAAATCCCTTTTATGTCCAAAAATGAGAAAAATACTCAAAAATGTTTTTCCTCCCAAAATGCATGGAAAATCCCTCGAACATCCAAAACCTCGGGGTTTAAACAAGATTAGGTACCGAAAGGGCATTAGTGATTAACTAGTGTAATGAAGTCCCCGATCCTAATTTCTCTGGTTGCGCAGGAGCGAGTATTTCTCCCGATACTTCGCTTGGGTTTCTAATCGACTCACCCCAAATCGATTAGTGGCGACTCCAATTTAAAAATTGATTTACGGGTTAAAAACTCAGACTATTAAAGTCGTGAATTGGTGGACTTGGGAGAGTCCGGGCATAATTAAATTTAGCCGAGCCATTAGCCTCCTTAGGCGCTCGTACCCGATTAGAGCGCCGGAAAAAAAAAAAGAGGTCGCGACGACTTTGCGACTCCGCTGGGGACTTTGAGGACTTAGGCCTTTATGTCTTGTTTAATATCTTTCTTGACTTAGGTTTTTTTTTTTTATATGCGAGTCGGTGGCTTAGATTTTTAATCTTGCTTAAAACAAATTATCTTGGAGGAAGAGAGAAAAGAGAGAGAGAGAAAAGAAGAGAGAGGGAGAGAAAGAAATAAAATAAAATAATAATATTATTCTTATTTTTTTCTTTTCTCTTTCCCTTTCTATTTTCTTTCGGTCTTCAATTTTTCCTTCGATAATTTCTTTCCCGAAATTTTGGACTTGTCAATAAATTGACGGATGATGAAACAGGATCCTAAAAATGAATTGTGACACGCTAAAAATTCGATTCCCGAAACCAAATTAAATTCCATGGTTAGAATCGATTAGACGTGATTTTAGCCCAATCCAACTAATTAAGTAGCTTTAAGGGATTTTTACCGCGGATACATCCCTTAACGGCTTCACTCAATAGGTTAGTTAACTCGTGAGTGATTAGCTCAGAGAAAAAGGACTATAAGCACATCGACGAAATGCCCATTTCACTTTATCAAAACGGGGTCGAATTTCAGGATGTCACAAGAACGACCCTACATTAGGGCAGCATAGGAGGTTATGAGCGTGTTGTAGAGCGAAAGGTTGAAAAAGATTATATTACTTTCACTTGCATCAATCTTCTGGTGATAACTTCAGAGGAATTCTCATTAGAGCTTGACTCATTCCAAGGTGAAGAAGAGCATTTCATTCTCTACCCAAACACTGATATCCATTGCTTTAACCAATTTAGGCCCGATTATTCATTTCTAAGTCCTGAGTAGTGAGCATCCCCTTCTCTGGGGTAAGACACAAAGATTGGCCACATGCAATTGACATTTACGAGAAAACGTGAAAAGCATCTCGAAAGTCATAAGTGCTCCAAAAGTTCAATGAACAAAAAGTCTGACTAAATTAAGGGGCATGAAAAAGAAGTGTGTTTGGTAAAAGCAAGGCCAATACCCGTTAAGAAAAAGAGCCAAAAGGCTGTAAGTTGCAGGTGGACCAATGGACTGGCGACCGACGACTTCAAGCCAACGTACGGGTCAGCCGGCGGCTCCGTTTGGCGAGTGGTCGGGTCCTCCTTAACGGTTTGGGCCTTCGAACACGCTGGTGGGTGGCACGAAGGCTGATTCATCCGGGAAGGTAAAAAACAACTCAAGTTTTCACAAGAAGGTTAGTTGGAGTAGAAACTGGAAGAAGGAGAAACAAGGGGAGAGAGAGTCCGATGGTTTTTGGTGCTGAAGAGGGGAGAGAGAGAGTGATGTGAGGGCTGCTACACTCTCCAAGAAGGCCATTGAAGGCTTGCTTCAAGTCCCCATGCAAGATGACCTCAACTTCTCTCTCTTCCTTTGCTTTATCCACATGCTTTTAGGGGCAAAATGGTCATTTCCACATTGCACAAATTCCCAATCAGCTCTTGGGCTAAAAATGATGGGCGGGCCTAAGAAATGGTCTTGGAAATGAATAGTAACGGGCTCGGGAATTGGTTGGGCTCAAATGGGCTTAAGGTTAAGTAATAGGCTTGGAAGATGAATAATTGGTTTGGGCCCAATGGGCTCACTTACCTGCTTTGGGCCCATCATGGGCTATCCCACCTTGGGCCTAAGGCCCACACTAGCTTGACCCGGCTCACTTCCTCATGGGCTCGCTTCCTTGGTCCGAAAATCCCTTTTCCAAGTACTCGGCTTAACCGTCGCTATTGACTGACGAAGTAGCTTCATCCAAAGTCCGTCCCAAATGTTCCTGATAATTTAAAGTCCAATCTTGGATTCTTATGCCATGTCAATTTTGCGCTAATGTCATTTTGGGTACAACTCAAATTGACAGGTGGTTTTGAAGATTCACGCATAATCGACTTGTGCCAAACCACGTTCAAGACATCTCGACACATGGACATCCTTGACTACATGAATTTGCGGATAATAGATTCTTATTTCAAAGTACATGGTTATTGAGGATCGACATAGGGTCGTTCGTGGGCTCTATAACAGTAAACGGAATCACCCATCATTCCATTATGTTCTTTTCGCGAATCGACTTCTAGTCATTCCCTGAAATCGGCTTGCCTATTTATAGGATCGTCCTCATGCAAGTCTCACGGTCAAGTCGTTTTCCCAGGTCAACTTCTGTAGTTGTACAAGTTCTTTCCTCATTAACCTTTTCCCTCAAGGTTAGTATCTCAAGAGTGATCAATTCTGAGTGAGATCAACGAACAATGCATTGCTGAAATTCACATCCATTCATCCCTTAGAGGACTCGAAGTTCAGGATGTCACATGAGCCGAGGGCGAATAAGTGCATATTTCTGGTTTATGCACATGTGATGAAAGCTTACTAGCTGTGGTGCATCGATCCTAGATCACCCGGTTTTCTAATCAGCAAAGATGTGATCTTCGACGAGACTGCAATGCTTCAACAGAGAGGTTCTAAGACACAACCAACAGAGAAGACATATCATAGTGTCATTAGTGAAGTGGAGCTTTAGGGGGAGACTCCAGAGTCCTCAAAGGTAACTGAAGTTAAGATTGCAGATGAGGCCGCAGTTCCTAAAGTTGGTGATAGTGAACAACCAGCAAAACCGCAGCACACTATAGCCGTAGATAGACAGAGAAGGCAAATTAAATCATTAGTACGTTATGGTTATACAGATATTGCTTATGCATTATCTGTAGGCGATGGCTAGTTTGGAGTCATCGGAGTGGCTAGGGGCTATGAGTGAAGAGATGGAATCACTCCATTGTAATCAGACATTGGAGCTGGTCAAAGTACCCAAGAGCCAAAAGATTGTCGGAAGTAAATGGGTCTTTAAACGGAAAGAGGGCATTCCTAGTGTCGAGGCAGTGAGGTATGAGGCGAGACTTGTGGCGAAATGATATAACACAACGTAAGGGCATTAACTACAATGAGGTGTTCTCTTTTGTGGTAAGACATACTTCTATTTGTGTTTTACTTGTCTTAGTTGCTTTGTAGGATCTCGAGCTAGAGCAGCTAGATGTGAAAACTGCGTTTTTTCACAGTGAGTTGGAGGAGCATATTTACATGAGGCAGCCAGAGGAATTTGCTATTCTGGGTAAGGAAGATTATGTTTGCTTGTTGAAGAAATCTTTGTATGGGCAAACACAGTCTCCTAGACAGTGGTATAAACATTTTGATGCTTTTATGGCTAGTCAAAACTATTCAAAAAGTCATATGGAGATTGGAGAATGGTTCTTTGATTTATCTACTCTTATATGTTGATGATATGCTGATAACAACTAAAAATATGTTTGATATTAATGTGCTGAAGAGGCGGTTAAATGTTGAATTTGAGATAAAAGATTTAGGTACTGCAAAGAAAATATTGGGTATGGAGATTTTGCGTGACAGGACTGCAAGAGTTTTACGTCTATCTCAGAAGAAATATATTGAGAAGATCACAGCATGTTTTAATATGCAGTTAGCAAAATTCTTTAAGTACACCTTTAGCGAACCACTTAAAATTTTCAGATAAATTATCACTGCAGACTGAGGAGGAGGAGGAGCATATATCTCATGTTTCTTATTCTAGTGCCGTGGGTAATATTATATATGCTATTTTGTGTACTAGGCCTGATATTTCACAAGCTGTAAGCGTGGTTAGTCGTTATATGAAGTGTCCTGGTAAAGCTCATTGGGAAGCTATGAAGTGGATCCTTAAATATTTGAAGGGGACAACAGACGTGAGTATAGTGTATCGAAGGGACATCATTAGCAATGAGACCACTAATTTTGTGGATTTGGATGACACCGATGATTTGGATGATCACAAGTTTTTAGCAGGGTACGTGTTTACGCTAGCGGGTGGTACAGTTAGTTGGAAATCGTCCTTACATGATCATATTGCCTTATCTTCGACTGAAGCAGAGTACATGGCACTAACCTTTGTAGCGAAAGAGGCGATATGGTTACAAAGTTTGCTCTCGGACTTTGGGTTAGAATAGCAAATGTGTGAATATACACTGTGATAATCTATGTGCAATATATTTGGTGTATAATCCAGTTTATCACGAGCGAACGAAGTATATCAACATTAGGTACCACTTCATTCGAGATGTCTTAGCTAAGGGTAATGTTATTGTTAAAAAGATTGCTACAGCAGATAACTCGGCAGACATGATGAATAAGTTTGTTCCTTTGGCGAAGCTCAAACTCTGCTTGAGCTCTATTGGCGTTTGTGGAGAGTGAGTGCCCGTCGAGGTGTTGGGAGAGTAGCATGGATGATGGGCATTATAACTTGGCTTTAAACATTGAGCTAAGGTGGAGAATTGTTAAATTATATTTCTAGTTTAAGCGTTTGCAAAACGCGATTTGCTTGGATAAAATTTTTATTATTTGATTGTGAAGATAATATTCAAGATTATGCACAAGAAAGAAATTCAAATTTTTTTTTTTTTTTTTTTTTTTGGGTCTTGAATGTTTTCGGTTAACACAAGAAAGTTCGTGGGACTGTACGAAGGATTACAAAAGAGAAAATAAAGATAGAATAAAAAAAAGGCCTGCAGAAGCTGAAAGTTGTTATGCTCGTGGGGCCCAAAAGTCAAGACTTTGACTTTTGGGCACACACAATATAAAAAAGGCTACGAAAGAAAGAAAGTGATTTTTCTCTCTGCAGCGTCCCACTTCCATGTTGAAGTAAATAAAAGGTGGTGGGCCCATGTTAAAAGTTGACTAGTTGGGCACACATATTGAACCCTAACGTGGGTTCTTTATTAGGTGTGCCGCGAGAAGCCGTGGAGCACTGCACACAGAGAAAAGAAGAACAACGGAGTACGAAGAAGAACAATCAGACGTTCTATTTGGAGTACATAGAACGTTTTGCTTGAGCTTGAACGTAAGGTGTTTTTTTTTTTTTTTTTTGTGCCGTGAGTTTATGTCTAAGTGAGTTGTTTATTTATAAACACTTTGGGTTTGTGGTTAAATCTAGATGTGGGAAACACTCGAGCATGCGAACGATTATAAAATTTGATTATTCAATTATAGTGGATTATTTACTGCTAGCTCTCCCTGTGGATGTATGTACCGATACTCGAACCGAACAATATAAATTTCTGGTGTTCTTATTATTTTTCGTTTATTTTTCTTGCGATTTCACGTTGACGTAAATTGCAAGATCCTGTCGTTTTCGCGTATTATATTCCAACACCTTGGTACAAATATTTTCATTCCTTCTGCAATTTCTGATGTGGTAATGAAGTATTGTAGTTTTCCACATACAATTCTAAATCTGCATCCAACATCAAGAGACCTTAGGTGTCTTGAGGCACAGAGTTCTCATTGCCTTACTAACCAGAGGATTTTATTTTAGCATCTATATGCAATGGATGATGTTGCGTCTTGACTTAGAGACGTGGTTTTTAGCACCGACTTTTTAACTAATATGACGGTATCATAAGTCGCACATTATATCTTCCTCAACAAACGGTCAAAGTTTCAAAAAATGAAAAAAAGAAAAATAAAAGGAAAAATAATGATAATAAGAAATAAAGGTAGGGGTCCGCAAATACTTTAATAGTTTGCACCTGCTTTGAAAATGCTATCAAAAGCAACAACAAACGCGGACTCTTGTTAACATCGGGGAAGTTTCTTGCACGCGGCAATTAGTGTGAAAACGAGAAGATTTCTACACTAGTGGTTTACTCTTTTCTCCTCTATATATCAGCTTGAATGTTCCTAGCATGGAGAGTTGCTGCTATTGCTTTTCTGAACCCGTCTTTGTTTTCTTCCTTTTATGATAGATCCCACTCTGTGAATCATTCTTTTTCTTCCTCTTTGATTGCCTTTGATTGAGGGAAAGGTTGCAAGTTGTTAAGGTAAGTGTCATATCTAACTAGTGCTCCCTCTTGTTAATTTGTTCTTGTCAATGATCATGATGATAAATATGGGGTTTTGTGGCCTCTATTGTTTCTTTCCAATGCTCAAGAATTTTGAGCAAGGTTCTGTTTTGCTGTGTATGTATATGCAGTATAACGACTCTATATGATGACCTCAAATGCACTTGCCATTTTCTTCGTACTCCCATCAAGTGATTAAAATCATGTCGCTTTGCCTTTTACATGTTTCGGACCCCGCTTATGGCCACATGTGAACGTTTATATGGTCAACTAAGCTGTAATTATCTTGCTAAGTGAAGCAAGAAAGGAGGGAGCTTTATAACTCTGTATCTATGTCTCATGTGGTGTCCTTTGGTCTTCAATATATGCTCCAACACTACAGGATTAGGAAGGATTATGAAGGGAGGGAAATGGTTCTAAGAGAGACTAGAAGGAAGTGGTCTAGTAAATTATATGTTCATTTTAAGTATTGGAGGTATTTGTATATAAATTGATAAATTTATTATTCACTCTCACTTTCTCTTTTATTTTACATCCATCTAGAAATCCTATTTATATCATAATACGTTATATTCCTTTCTTTTTTTCTCCTAGCGTGCAAACAAAATTATAACCCAATCATTTCAAATCCTTTCTTTCATTTTTACTCATAATTAATTAAATCTCTTCTTTACCCCACTAATTACTCCATTCAAACTGAGTGTCAATATGGAGGTCGGGTTTCTCTCTTCTTCGAGAATGGTTTCATCTCTCTCTTGGTGTAGTATTCCCTATCCATGGTAATAGTTCTCCCTTGTGAAAGGGCTAGTATGAACACCTAGAGGGGGGTGAATAGGTGTGAATAAAATTTTTAGCAAGATTTAGTAAAAATAATTTGCCTTTTAGAAGATAACAGACTTAAGAATATAATCAGCTTTAAATAATTAAATAAGGCTACGAATAAAGGTAAGGAGTTCATGAAAGAGAATAGGAACACAATGTTTATAGTGGTTCAGCTTAGATCAAGCCTACATCCACTCTCTTGCGTTGACAGCCTATTAGCTGGATTCCACTAAGAATCAAAAGAGATTTTACAATCTTCCTGTCTCGACTTCTCAGTGAAGAACCTCTACTGGTCTCTCACAAAGTCTCACTATGTGTTTTTCTCTTTTGTATGCAACTTTGAGCTTAGTGAATGAAATAGCAAGGAACTATAAAGCTTCAGACTTTAAAATTTTTCTTTCACACTCTTTCAAACAACTAGAGAGTCCACCTTATATACTCCTTCATGCCTTCACGACCGTTGGCACTTTTCAAAGGAATTATTCCAATTTACCTGTTGGACAGAATCAATCAAGGAGATCTCTAGTTGTTCATCACCCGTCAATCTTGTTCGCCCATACAATCAGGATCTTGGTTTCCATAAATAGAATCTTCCAAGTTTGCTTCGTCTTTCAAAAGATTTGATGATCGGAATTGATTTTAATAAGGATAATCAATCAAGTAGATGTTATATCCAGCCATAAGATCATCCATAAGCCATATGAAATGATTCCTTGAAAAGTAAAGATATTCTTGCATTTGGATAAGTCTTCATTCTTCAGTTTGGAAACTGTTAGTGAGGGCACACTTCGAATCTAAAGTCTGGCGGTCTTCAGACTTTGGCACTAGAGTCTGGAGTTCTTTAGACTATGACACTTGAGTCTGGAAGTCTTCAGACTAGACTTTTTGGAAAGGTTTTGTCGACTTCAAAACAGTAAAGAAGTTTTCTCTAATACCCTACTCATGGAGCCTCTTCCAAAATCAATCCCCCTTACCATTCTGTTTCATCTTGGAACGCCACATCCGTATATCATTCATGGTCCAACATCCTCCATTTTCCTCCAATCCTGTACCATGAAGAAATTCATTTATCCTCACTCGCACCATACTTCATGCCCAATACCCGACGCAGTTTATCCCTAGCCCCAATCCAAACTAAACCTAAAGTTGTGGACCCTACCTCTTCTAGTTGCTGAAGCCGTTCATAGAGCTCCCTTCATGCACGAGCCATAACCCTTACTTGTCCTTTACAAGCTGAAAATAAAGTACCTGTCATCCTTTTTTTCCCCTTGTTCTGCAATTCTGCAAGCTCCGTGGTGTCTTGACTTGGTGGTTAGCTTCTCTCACGCTGTTCTTCATGTCTATTTCTTGCTCAGCCTTCCAATTTTGATTCATTGCTCGGGCATGTCCTATAATGGTAAGACAGAGTCGACCACGGACAGAGAGTCGGAAAAGGAACTTAGGCTTGCTGCACTTCGTAGAAGAATGGGAAGAATGTGGTCTGAAGATGTTATAGTCAGAGTGCATGAGAAAATTCTTGTGGAGAAATTGCGAGAATGCAACCCTACCTTGTTGGGGAAACTACACTCAAGACCTAATGTTAACTTCCAAGCATTCCTACTAACCATGAAAAGGGCATGGAAAATAGAGAACGTGGTTTGTGACCAAATGGAACCAGGCTTATTCTCATGCACATTTAGCTCGGATTTGGAGAAGAGAAAAGTACTGGAAGCTAGCCCATGGTCTTTCTCAAATAACTTGCTTATCCTCCAACAACTAAACCCTAAGCTGCCAATCCGCTGTCATGAATTCACTCATTGTGCCTTTCGGATGCAAGTACTTGGCTTGCCTCTAATTCGAATTACTGAGAATGCACTGCTTGAAGTGGCATCAATAATGGGTAAAATTCTGGAGGTGAAGATAGAACCGAAAGGGGGCAACTTGTGCAAAGTTGGAAGGGTACGGGTGCTTATGGAATTATCATAACCTCTATAATCAGGGGTTGTGGTGAACTTTGAAGATGATCAATTTTGGGTCGATTTTAAGTATGAACGACTCCCTTATTATTGCCACTCTTGTGGGAGAATTAGCCACTACACAACTAGGTGTGAGGAAGTGCCCTACACAACTAGGTGTGTCTTTTAAACGCTGGGGGAGGCTCAGCCTCGCCGGGCCACCGCCAGGTGAGCAGTGAGGCTCGGGTCGATGAGCCTCACCGTGGCTCGGTGACTCCGGGAAGAAGAAGAAGAAGAAAAGAGAAGAAGAGAGAAGAGAGAAAAATAGATTCTAGAAATTGTTTCCCGGAATAAGAAGTTTTTTTATTATTATTATTTCTTATTTTTGTTCTAAATCTATTCCTGGGAAAAAAAAACATTTTTGGTTCCCGAGAACAAAAGTTTTACCAAATAGGTTTCTATTCCTTTTTCATTCCCCGGAACAAAAGAACAAAAAATAGTTATTCCGAGGAACATAAACACATTTTAACGAACATGCCCTTAGTTTCCACACACACGACTTACAAACAAATACTATTTCCTCCTCCTTTTTTGTTTTCTTCAGGAGACATTAAAGATGGTTGATAAAGCTGCCACCGAGAACAACCAAAACTATCAGCACCAAGTTGGTGACATCTCTAGTGAAATGCTTCCACAGGGTGACTCCGGATCTCAGAGTAAACCCGCACTTTCCACTAATTTTTATTCGGTGAGTGTCAATTAAACTTTCAAGTAAAACTAGACAAATCCCAACATGGTCTCTTATGGATGAACAAGTTTGAAGGTCCTTTCATTTGGCTGAACACAATTTAGTTTCCACACGCGCCACTTACTAACAATTGCTATTTCCTTCTCTTTTTTTCTTAAATTGTTTTCTTTAGGGGACATTAAAGATGGTTGACAACGCTGCCACCGAGAGCAACCAAAACCACCACCACCTAGTTGGTGACATCTCCAGTGACATGCTTCCTCAAAGTGACTCCGGATCTCAGAGTAAACACACACTTTCCACTGATTTTGATTCGGTGAGTGTTAATCAAACTTTTAATTATAACTAGTCAAAACCCAGTTGAAAGGACATGGTCTCTGATGGATGAATAAATTTGAAGGTCCTTTCATTTGGCAAGACAGGCTTTAGTTTCCCCACACAAGACTTACTAACAATTGCTATTTCCTTCTTTTTTTCGTTTTCTTTAGGGGACATTAAGGATGGTTGACAATGCTGCCATCGAGAACAACAAAAACCACCACCACCAAGCTGGTGACATCTCCAGTGAAATACTTCCTCAGAGTGACTCTGGATCTCACAGTAAACACACACTTTCCATTGATTCTGATTTGGTGAGTGTTAATCAAACTTTCATGTAGCTTTAGACAAAAACCAGTTGAAAGGACATGGTCTCTGATGGATGAATAAGTTTGAAGGTCCTTTCATTTGGGAAGACAGGATTTAGTTTCCCCACACAAGACTTCCTAACAATTGCTATTTCCTTCTTTTTTCGTTTTCTTTAGGGGACATTAAGGATGGTTGACAATGCTGCCATCGAGAACAACAAAACCACCACCACCAAGCTGGTGACATCTCCAGTGAAATACTTCCTCAGAGTGACTCTGGATCTCACAGTAAACACATACTTTCCATTGATTCTGATTTGGTGAGTGATAATCAAACTTTTATGTAGCTTTAGACAAAAACCAGTTGAAAGGACATGGTCTCTGGTGGATGAATAAGTTTGAAGGTCCTTTCATTTGGCAAGACAGGATTTAGTTTCCACACATGAGACTTAATAACAATTGCTATTTCCTTCTTTTTTGGTTTTCTTTAGGGGACATTAAAGATGGTTGACAATGCTGCCATCGAGAACAACCAAGAGGACCACCACCAAGCTGGTGACATCTCCAGTGAAATGCTTCCTCAGAGTGACTTTGGATCTCAGAGTAAACACACACTTTCCATTGATTCGGATTCGGTGAGTATTAATCAAACTTTCAAGTAGATTTAGACAAAATCCAATTGACAAGACATGGTCTCTGATGGATGAACAAGTCTGAAGGACTTTTCATTTGGCAAGACAGAACTTAGTTTCCACGTACACGACTTACTAAAAATTGCTATTTCCTTCTTTTCTTTGGGGGGACATTAAAGATAGAATTTAGTTTCCCCATGTCGGTAATTTCTAGCCTAAATTGGCTAGATGAGTTCAATTGTTACCAATGTGACAAGATATATAACTAAATTGGTCAAATTGAAAGGTTTAGAACCGATATGATATCAATGCAATTAATTTAGGACTTTTTTTGGTACTTTTTTTGGTCTTTAACTAATATGACAGTTCCTCAAGTCACAGGTTTCATCTTTCTCAAGTTGTGATTAAAGTTTAAAAAATAATAGGTAAATGAAAAACAAATAGTAATAACAATAGGAAAGAGGAAACGAAGCAATGGTCGGCAAGTAGTTTATAGTTTGCACTGGCTTTGAAGTTCGAACATCCAATCCAGTGCAATAACATATACGGACGAGAAACGAGCATTGGTACCTCTTACGGGAGAGTGAATGTGAAAACGGAGAAGATCCTTACGCTAGCTACTTACTCTTTTCTCCTATATGTAATTAGTGCCCGCTCTTGTTAATTCGTTCTTATTCTTGATAGTCATGATAAATTTGGTGTCTCATGGCCTTGCAACCAGTTTCCTTCCATTACTCAGGATTCTTGAGCAACGTTCTGTTTTGCCATGTATATGTTTTGCAGTATAACCACTCTATATGATTACCTCAAATGCACTTGGCATTTCCTCTGCACTCCCATCCAGTGATCAAAACCAATTCATCTTTTAAGAGCCTGTTTATCAGACTTGATCCGCTCATCCAATTGGCATATTCATGAAGAAATTCTACTTCAATCAATATGACTTTCCCTTTTATTGATCGTTTAGGACCACACTTATGGCTACAGTAGTACAGCTGACGTTTATATACTCGAATAAGCTCTAAATATCTTAGTAAGTGAAGCAAGAAAGGATGGAACAGGTGAAACTATTTTATGACTTCATATTTGTGTCCCAAGTGTGGTCCTTTGGTCTTTAGAATATGCTCCAACATTATGTTTGTTAGGAGGGATTAGGAGGGAAGAAACATAGTTCCAAAAAATACAATCATGTTTAGATGGAGAGAAACAGACGGATGGAAAACCTACAAAGGTTTAGTCCATCGTTAATGTTCTTACACGAGATTCTCATTAGGTAGTAATTAGGCCATATACGGTACTTGGTTGAGCCATTTTGTCAAGAGCACAACTATAGTTACTAAAAATGTCGCTAAAGAGTTCTCCCTAAATGGTGTTTGCAATTTCCATGACCTTAGACAAAGGCAACGATTAAAGACTCGATGAAGAGGAAGATGATATATAGTTCTTGCTAAATTTAACAGTAAAATTTGGTGGAAACTAACAAAGGGTAAATGTATTATATGTATACTAGTTTGAGATTTTTTGTGACCCATAAATTATTTTTGAGTAAATTTATCAAAGGTGTATCAGTTTGTGGGACATTTGTAACAAGTGCACCAATTTATGATTTTTTGTGGTGTTAGCCCATTAATTGATCCACGTCAAGTACATGTGGCATCCAAGTCAGCAATTCAATGACAATATTTAATGAAAGCTAATGGAGAGTAAATATATCACGTGTACACTGATTTAGAGCTTTTAGTAGTAAAAAAATTAGTCTTGGATTCTTTACCCAAAAAAAAAAAAAAAATAGTCTTGAATAAGTTTGTAGCTAGTGTATCAGTTTGGATTTTTGTTTGTATTAACTCTATATAATTAGTGCTCACTCTCGTTAATTTGTTCTTATTAATGATAGTGATGATCAATTTGTTGTTTCATGGCCTTACGATCGTTTCTTTCCATTGTTCAAGATTCTTGAGCTATGTTCTGTTTTGCTGTGTATATGTATGCCGTATAACCACCCTATACAATAACCTCAAATGCCCTTGGCATTTCCGTTCTACTCCCATCAAGTGATCAAAACCATTTCGCATTTTCTGTGTTGTTTTGGATCACACTCAAGACTGCATGTGAACGTTTATATGCTCAAATAAGCGTCAAATATTTAAGGGAAGCGAAGGAGGAAACCGGTGAAACTGTTATGCGACCTTGCACCTATGTCCCATGCGTGGTCCTTAGGTCTTTAATATATGCTCTAACACTCTTAAGATCAGGAGGGATTATGCGGGAAGGGAAATAGTTCTCAAATTACAGTCGTGTTTGGATGGAGGGAAACAAACGGATGAAAAGAATTAAGAGGGATTAGGAGAGCAAAAAGAAATGATCTGGTTAATTTCATAAACAAATTACATTTATAACGGATTTGTGTATTAATAAAATAATTTTTTTCCTGCTCACTTGTTCTTTCATTTTACATATAATGGGAAATCCATGAAGGATATTTATGTCATTATGCATTGTTTTTCCTTTCCTTTTCCTCGCTAATATCTAAATATTATCATAATCCAGTCACTTACGGTCCTTTCTTTTCTTTTTACTCATAATCATTCAAACTTTTCGTTCCCAATTACTCCATCCAAGCTGATAATATGCAATCAGCTCTTCCTTTATCCGTGGATTTCTTTCTTTTACTTTAGAAGCCATAATAATATAATGAAAATGACTTAGTGAATGAGCTCTAGTAAACTTAGAACACATGCCAAATTTCACATGGTGAGTGTTTTTTGAGAGAGAGAGAGAGAGAGAGAGAGAGAGAGAGAGATGACTGAAAGAGGAAGAGTGGGATTGAAGAGGTTGACATATGATTGAAGAGTATGCCCCAATGACATACTCGTCGGGTCCTCCTGTCACGTGAGTTCTTTGCTTATTCCTTTTCTTTCCTTATAATTTACTTTCAAAGCTTTTTTTAATGATGTAATGCAACCAATGGTTCTCCTCTTAAAGGAATGAGAAGAATAATAATTTCTACTAAATTTTATTTGCAAATATCATTCAACGAGCGGGCCACCTTGTGGATGGATATCCTTTTCTCCTATAGTGTAAAATTTCATACAATCACTTAAAATAGCCATTTAGCATTTTTTTTTTCCATTGTCAGCGAAAGAAGAACAATAAGAAAGCATACTCTTTGACAGACGAATTTAACCATCAATGCAAAAGAAATCATTTTATGCATTCGATTAATATGAGTTCGATACACAGTATTTTTATATCACTTGCATTTCATAAATTTCCTGTTTACGTTAAAATCACATAATTGAAGTGATGCTGAACATTACTTTAATATCTTCCACGAATCCTAAGTCCGCACATTGAAGTACCCACACTTCAATCCTTCTTCTCCCTCCATTCTAAGTACTACTGTTTCTCTCCCAACTACACTTCCATACATTCACATGTTTGGCGCAACCATCTCTTGGTTTTCAGGTGGGTGCACAAAACACAAAGCAATCTCAGAGTCAAAGAAACACCGACTTTCCACCGATTTTGATTCTATTAGTTTTAATTAAACTTGCCGGTATAACTGGACAAACCCAGATTGAAACAACATGGCTTCTGATGGATGAATAATTTTGAAGTTCTTTTCACTCGGCAAGACATAATTTAATATCCAAACACACAACTTACTGACAATTGCTGTTAAACTTCTTTTTTCGGGGGACATTAAAGATGGGTGAGAATGCTGCCACCAATAACGACCATAACCACCAGCACCGCCGCCACCAAATTGGTGACATGTCCATTGAAATGCTGCCTCCGTGTGTCTCCAGACGCTCTGACGACGAAGGCAGCCGCAAAAGAACCGGTAATCAACCTTATCTTCTTATACTATATTGTCTAGTTCTTTGATACTTGTTTACTTCAAGTTTGTTACATCAGCCTTACAAAATATACATTTTTTGTACTATGAGTAAGAGTTTGATATGTTTTAATTCAAGTGTAATTCCTTCATTAATTATTGGATAACTAACTTAAGAGACAATCGAAGTTTTCCAATTGTAAAGAGTTAATCAGACTTTATCGGTTGACCGATCAGGGAACGTATGGACGGCCAGTGCAAACATAATAGTAGTGATGGTAGGAACAGGAGTGCTTTCGCTGGCATGGGACATTGCTCAGCTGGGTTGGATTGCGGGCCCTGCTGTGATCCTATTCTTCTCCCTTGTGGGCTACTACACCTCTTGCTTCCTCTCTGATTGTTACCGCACCGGCGACCCTGACAATGGTCATCGTAACTCCACCTATGTGGACTCCGTTCACTCGATTCTTGGTAAGGTACTCTATCATCATGTTGTTGCTTCTAACTATTTGACGGCCGTACTTTGATTAAATTTCCCATTACCATGTGCTTCCAAATGTACAGCAAAATGAGTCACGAAACTTTTAATTAGATGATAATTGTGAGTCTACATTCTTAGGCTCCGTTTGTTTCATGGCAAAAATAAATGATTTGGACTACATTTTCCTAAAAATGATTATTTGTATTGCTTATAAAAGTAAATAAACGAAAAATATTTTCATTGTCCACGAAAATATTTAGACACAAATTGTTGTTGATAATGAAAACATTTTCTATTAACTAACTAAATCAATTGATACATGCGATTATTTTTTAGGAAAATGTTTTCTAAGATTATTCATTTTCCGCAAAACAAACAAAGCCTTATAATATTAACATCTTCAAGGTTTATTCTCAGGTGGAGCCAAAGTAAAAGCATGTGGTTTTCTTCAATATATAACCCTATTCGGAAACGCCATTAGCTGTATCGTCGAAGCATCTCTCTGCATGATGTGAGTGCAATTCTACTTGCCCAAACTCTTAACAAATTTTATTTAGCAGATCACAATGAACTTCTTGTTCTACGGTTTCTGATATAACCTGGTTAATTCAATCTTATACATGTTCCCTCTTTCCAAAAAAAGGGCAATAAAATATATGAATTGCTCCCACGAGAGTAACTGGGAGAACCGGTGCTACATTTTAAGCAATCCATATATGATCATCATCGCCGTCACAGAGATTCTGCTGTCCCAGATTCCAGATTTCGATCAAATACGGTGGATTTCTGTTGTGGCTGCTGTCATGTTCGTCACTTACTCTTTAATTGGTCTTGGCCTAGGAATTGCCCAAGTTGTAGGTACAGATTTATTCTTTTCTCAAGACAGATGGCCATCAAATTCAAGAGATTATATTGCCAATACCATAAATAAGAAGTTGTTTCCAGCAATTTTTTTTTCTTGATGAGCAGATACTGGAAGTTTCAAGGGTAGTTTTAGAGTAATAAGCGTTGGAGATGGGACTGAAACCCAAAAGGTATGGAGGATCCTCCGAGCTGTTAGAGGTATCGCAAATGCGTACTCATTTTCTCAGATCCTCATTGAAACTCAGGTACTAAAATATGATTCCATCAGTTCAAAAACTAAGGAAATGGTTAAGAGTGGATAGAACAGACAGGAACTACCTTGTTTTTCCTTTTATCTTTGTCAGGACACCATCGGATCTCCGCCATCAGAAGCAAAGACCATGAAGAAGGCCATTTCTCGGAGCACCGCAGTGATGACGACTATCTACATGCTATGTGGCTGCATTGGGTATGCTGCTTTCGGAGAGGCCACTCCAATAAATTTTCTGATGGAATTGGCTTTTTACAAGCCATTCTGGCTTCTCGATATTTCCAACGCTGCTATGGTGATCAATCTCGTTGGAGCTTACCAAGTAAACAGCCAGCCGATATTTGCCTTCGTCGAAAAATGGGCCGATCAGAGATGGCGTGGTAGTGAGCTCATCGCTAAAGAGATAAAGATCCCGGTACCGGGCTTGGGCCAATACAACATGAATCTCTTTAGGCTTGTTTGGAGGACGGTTTTCGTGATCCTGACCACTGTGATATCGATGCTAGTGCCGTTCGTCTTCAACGAAGTTGTGGATATCATCAGCTTGGGATTTTGGCCTTTAATGGTCTATTTTCCCGTCGAGATGTATATTAGACAGAAATCAATTGACAGATGGAGCCGTAAATGGGTATACCTGCAAATGCTGAGCATGACCTGTCTTGTGATATCGATCATGGCAACTGTGGGTTCGATCCCCCAACTTAAGGACGACCTTAAGGCTAATCGGCCATTCGGGATGAGCTACTAAAAGTGCATGGACCTTTGGTTGATCGGCCATTTCAGAAGAAAAAATTACTATCATGGAAGTTTCAAGTTTCATTGTTTCGTATGGAATTACGAACTCTGTATCTTATATCCATTGCATAGGAATATTTGCTTTTTATGCAAGTGATGGTCGCACATTGTCCTTTTGTTTTAAAAGAAAAAAAATCTGAAAATTTCGGTTTAAGTCACCACGTTCATGTACATTGGGTTAGGCTCCATTCATGTGGTAATAGGTGTGCCGGCCTCCCAAGATTAACATGAGTGAGGGAATTGTGATATGAATAACGAAGGTCTCATATTATTATCACGTAATCAAAGGTAATTAATCGAAATCTCATAATTTGAAAGAGTTGTATATTTTTTTTTTTGGGAAGATGACAAAGAGGAGATGTATGGATAACAATATTCAAAGAAAAAAAGTGATTTTTTTTCCTGTTGGACAGTACTTCTTAAAAATAGAAAGATGAAAACTCCAAACGAAGTATCGATGATAAAGGGCATAAACCCACGCAAACATCGCAAATGAGTTACATTGATTGGCTCGTTAATATTGCGATAGTAGTTATTTCGTCAGTTTTGGATTTTATAACGAAATGTCTTTCATCAAGTGTTATATTTTGACTTTTATTAAAAGAGATTCAGGTTTTGTGTTAGTTTTGGACAAAGATGGTCAAATGCGAATGAGACTATACATCTTATAATCTCAAATTCAAAGAAGTCGCTATCTTAACACGAGCTTAATATCAACGATGGTCAATGTTGAAAGCTAACCGGTAATATCATCTAAACTTACTTTAACGTAATAATAAAAACCAATTAAAATTAAAGTAGTTTATACAATATTAAAGGTACTTCGACAATGCTGGATACTAACAAAATGCCTAGAAAGCACTACTCTCTACTAAGTTCAAGGAAATCTAATCAACGGTGTTGGATAATAAGGATAACACCTACTAGACGCTTCTCCTAGATGGATATGAGGACATAACGTTGGAATCTAATCGATGATACTAGACAATGAAAACAACACTTAATACACACTGCTCCTAGATGTGTATGAGGACGTAATGTCAAAATCTGATCAACGATGCTGGATAGTGAAAACAACACTTAGTACACACTACTCATAGACGAGTACGAGGACACAATGTCGGAATCTAATCGACAATGCTAGATAGTGGGTTAGCACTGAAATTTAATTAATAGTACTGCTCGGGATATAGATACTCGCTGGAATTGAATTTACGACGGAAATCTTAAGCTATAACTAAGCTAAACTAAGTAAGGATAAGTGCAAGATAAAGTAATTTTGTGTGTTGTTTAGGGGGTTCTTTGTTGGATTGCTTGTGGTATTTATAGGCTGATCTGGTAACCGTCAATGGTCGATTACTTTCTCCTCAAGAGTCGCTCAACTTTCTATGCTGAACTGCCTTATCCATATTTAGTTTCTGACCTCTTTGACAACATTCTCACGGCTTGTTTAGTAGGCATTAACTGCTCCTTTTGAGTTTGGTGCCATTTTAACTATTCCCGCCTTTTTCCACTGTCAATGTTGTATCTTCATTAGTGACCCTTGGCTTCGACACATGGTAACCAACTGCTTCATCATGGAATTATTTGTCTTTGCTTTTTTGTTTGTCGAAATTTAGCCCAAGGTTTCTAAAAGTCTTTGGCTATCCTTTATTTTCATAACCATTTATAGGTTGGGCCAATGTAGATTATGGCCCATATATCGCCATCAAGGGCAAGTTTATAGTTTTTTGTCCCTCATGACCAGCACGTGCTTGTAGTAGTATTTTTGAGTATCAACATATGGATTTATTTATTTTAAAGAAAATATCTCTTTCTGTGCATGGTCTGTTATGGATGATCATTATACCTTTCTATTTTCTAACATATTAGCAGTTGATACGAATCAATGGCTCTCATTGCATCTTGACACGTCGCTTCGGTTTTTGACAAATATTTTTAATTTTTGAATTGTTGTCTCCTACTCCCAATAGAAGAATACGCCTCATCTTCTCTTTTGTACTTTTGTCTTATTCCTTAAATCCTAAATCCTTCATACTACTTGTAAGCTTTTCATGGTGATCGAAGCTCCCAAATTCGAACCTAAATCCTATATTTCGAACTTTGACTGCTTTCTTTACATCAAGGAAGCCAGTTATTGTCGATTTCAACTTTTGAGCGTTGTAGAAGAGCAGCATACAAATTTGTTGCTTCTTGGGCTTGCCCTTTTGGACAATAACCATGCTCCACTGCCTCTCAAACCTTGTTTCCCAACCATGTGGAATGAGAAACTTTCAATTTAGTACTCTTCTATCAAGGATATCTGGACATTTGCTCCTAGCAAGTTTCGAAGCTTTCCTTTATTTGAAGAGAATTTCCACGCCTGGTATTTCAATTATAGGATGATTTGCCAACCTAGTTGACATGGATGAATGCGGGCATCGAGATGGTAGTAGAGGTTAGCATGTTGTCCCATGATCTAAATAGAGAGTGGCTTTTTATGTCTGCTTCTCATCCCCATCTATCAATTGTTTCTTTTTTCCTTGGGGACCCGTGTCTGTGACCCTTTTAGGCATATTCACTATATTTGGGTTTGTTCTAGATGATATTTTTGTAGATGAAATCGAAGCTCTTGAGGACTTTTCCATTTTTAATGGTGTCCTCACTTATGGAACTTTTTTTGATGAGTACCATAAAACCTCAGGTCCTAGTCTCTTCAAAGAACAAACTACTTTCTTACTTTATTCGCTGTTGAAATATGTATTCTTTAATCCATCCCAAAAAGTCTCAAAGGATTTCTTTAGACTTCTTGCCAATCTTGTGGGAGGAAAGAAAGTAGCTCTTGGCCCGCTTGTCTTAGCCATCTTGTATAGGAGTCTTACCTATGTTGTCATTTCGATGATGCCGAAAGAGACCAAAGTTCTAGCTGGTTTATTCTGGATTTTAAAAGTATGAATGGCTCTTTATTTTCCTTTCTTATTCAGTAGAATTCCTCGTGCTCTTCCGTTCAGCCCATCGTCGAAATCCATGTAGCCAAAACCTCAAAGTCTATGTTACTGACTACTCACCTTATCTCCTAGAAAGGTTCTTGATGACACTTCTCCTTTTCTTTACTACCTCCAGGAGATTCTAAATTTTGACCATGCTCATGTTGAACTCTTCCCTTATGAAGCTTTCGAGTTCTACTACCTTTTTTCTGCAAAGATTCAGCACCTAGATGACTTCGATACATTTTGGTTGTCTCCATTTGACCTTCCGATACGGCTCTATAAAAAGGAAAGATTCTACCATGGGTTGGAAGCCTATTCTTCGCAGTACTGTGCCAAGTAGTTTGGTCTTCATCGGGTTATACTAATGCCAATTGCTTATTTCATGAAGTATCCTTTGATGAACAAAAAAAAAAAAAAATTACAACTATAAAAAACGCAAGCCCTTTGTCTATTGCTATTAGATAATTGTGACAATATGGGGCCGATTTTCTCCAAATTTGGAAGTTTTTTCAATTTCTCCGGGAGTTATAGCGGGATATACTAGCTAGTAGGTCTCTTTCACATTTGCAATCCCATATGAAGAAGCCATCAAGATTGTTTTCAATCGAATAAAGCAATGCCGTCCCAGTCGATTGAAACAACTAAGAAAGGCAAATTAGTGTTGGAATATCCTCTTGAACTTGGTCCTCCAATCATATCGACAACACTTAGAATTGGGGCTTCGAAGGGACCGACGTTCATATACCAGCTTCGTCGTGGCAAGAGGATCTAGAGCAAGAAAATCCAGGAGAGGATCCGGGGCTAGAGCAAGAAGATCTAGAAGAGGAAGAAGAAGAACCATAGGAGGAGGATTACGGAGAAAGGCTAGTTAGGCGTCTGCTTGGACTATCAAAGGTATAATCGATTAATCTCCTCTAATTCTCCTATATTTTTGCTAACTCTTCTTCCTTTGCTATCTAGATACGCCTGTTGGTGTTATAATATCTCAACTCAATAAAAAAAAAAAAAAAGGATACTTCTCCCCTTTCGATGAGGAAATAACCTCGACTAATGGCTGAAGATGTGGCCTTAATTCCAATAGAAGATAGCCACATGTCTCCAAATGAACCTAATAACTTCAATGGTCCACTTAAGGCCTCAATAGAAGATTTCCAGGGTACAGAAGCTCACCTTTTAACTCTTGGGAATGCTGGGGTTGTGCTTACCTCTGTTCCTCTAGCAATTCATGGCAAGTGTTTTTCTCTTTTCTGTCATATCTTTGTTTGCTTATTATGCTTTTAGGTGTTGACATTATTTGACATGACAGCTATTAATGCATCAACTAGTGGCAAGGAATCAACCTAGCATACTTCTACTTAGCCTTTGATCGAAGATATTGTTATGGAGCTTGGTATGTATAAGGTCTCCTTACTCTGTTTTAGTAAATGAACTAACTTTTATCTTTACTTCTTTCAATATGACAGTATCTATCCCTCAATCTCCACCAACCATTGCATCTTCGACAGCTAATGTCACTCTGCCACAAGTTCCTCTTTCCATTCTTGCTGTCATTCATCCACAAAGAGAACAAGACTTCTCTAGTTATTCTGGCCAATACTATCAGTGCTTTGGATGAAGTCGTTCGTGTCCTAGTTGTTGATACTGGTGATTTGACCTCAGGAGTTTCCTCATAAGTGGTCAAACTTGATAGTCTAAAGGACAAGCTAGCACAATTTATGTTCCTCTCAAGTGTTGGTATATCATGATGATGAGCAGTCGGCCCACCCATTCTTAGCTTAAGTCATTGATGGGTGAATTGAACAAAGATGATATTGGTGATCTTCTGCCTCCAAGCCTTAAGTCAGGGCTCAAGGATTTCTATAATAGGTTCTCATCTATTTTTGATACTTATCATCAGAACCGGACTCAGTTCACAATGTTAATTGTTCTTAAAGAACCTCCTTTTGAGCTAAGTAATCAAGTGAAAGAGGCAGAATAATAGGTAAAACAAGATCATTGATCTCTGCAAGTTAACATGAATGAAATTGCTGACCTTGAAAGGAAGGAGTATACTCTTGAGAAACAAAAGGTGGCAATTGAAAGGAGATTGGAGGAAGTTCACTAGAAGCTGGAAACCAAGTTTAATGGCAAAGCCCCAAGTGAAAATCAATTGCGCAAGTCTGTAGCTATCCTCAAGGGAACGAAGATAGAAGACTATGCTCGTTGAAAGTAGTAAATTTCAGAACGTCATCGTGTCATAAATGAATATCTAAACCAAAACCTTGGTTTTGACTAGCTCATGTGTAATCTTCAGCAAGATGTAAAATCTTTCTTATACCCTAAGTCTTCGGAATGAAATTGTCACGTCTCGATCCTCAAGCACGCACTCATCTCTTATCTGGTCGATATAATAGCGACATCCCAAGACGGATAGCTGACCCATTCCTTTTTAATACGCATGCGAAAGCATATAGAAAATTTCCAGATAATAAAACAATGAGATAGAAAAGTAGGGCCATATTTTTCAACATGAAAAACCACAACCACACTTTTATACTAAGCAACTCTCATAGTATATATTACAATATTATTCACAAAAGTCTGGTCTATCACGCATCAGTATACATCTCGGGGTTTGCAAAATAGGATGGGGCCTTAGTCCTCATCCGGGTCATACTTTGGATCGTCCTCGGGATCCTCCTCTGAATCATCCTCTGAGTCCTCTTCAGGCTCCCCCTCTGGATCATTCTCCTCATCAGGTTCCTCCTCTGGATCATCCTCTGAATTAATGACCACTCGTTCTTCGATGCTCCAGCTGGAATCCACGTTGGAGTATAATGGAGACTCTGGATCGCCGAGCTTGGGATCCTTTACATTTACTACCAATCCATCCTTAGGATTTGTCGTCCCTTCTCTGTACATCTCTTCCAACACATATAAAGGCACATCACTTTTTGGCATGGGACCCTCTCTTCGCCCATCATGGTAGTGATGGTACCACGACCGATACTCGTGGGGCACCTTATCAAGTTTACTCACATCAACCCAGACAGTGGACTTGATCAATATGTACTTCGGTCCTTCGGGATGGTTATGCATATGGAAGTTGTATCCTATCTTCGTAATATCTTAGGGTATACCAAAATGCATGGGAGGATGAGGAGATGGAGGTGCTGCCATCTAGGGGCCTGAAATGTTATTCCACAATGGGGTGAGACGACGTCTCAGTGAGTTCTACCCCTTAAGACTCGATTAGAAGGCCAATACGTCATAAAGGCTGCCTATGCATAACACGGGTCAGAGGACTTACCTTAACCTCAGATTCCACCTACAATACAACACAGTTCGAATAGGCACCTAATCAATCACCACACATCGAAACATCGATCAATCGAGCTAGTCAATTACATGTCACTCATATCACTCCCCGGTCATTTCATTCAATACTATCCATTCTCCAAGATAACATATCAAGTTACCGAGCCAGTATGTTATAATATTCGTTCTCCGAAATGACAAACTAAGTCACCGAGCCACTATAATATACTATTCATTCTCCAAGATAACCTATCGAGTTATCGAGCTAGTATATTATAATATTCATTGTCCGAGATGACATATAGAGTCACTGAGTATATAAAACATAACGTACATTCTCCAAGATGACATATAGAGTCACCGAGCCGTTATGGTATGTCGTCCATTCTCCAAGATGATCTATAGAGTCACCGAGTCGACATTGCATACCATTCACTCTCTAAGACAACCTATAAAGTCGTCGAGTCAGTATAATATAACATTCAGACTGTACATCAATTTACCACTTTTATCAATATATCGTTCTTTCTCCAAGATGACATATAGAGTCATCGAGCCAGTATAATATGTCATTTTGATCGTACAATCAATTTGTCATTTTTATTATTCTCGATAAAAATACACGTATGTGGGTATACGGCTGGCCTTAGCCAAAATACAAGGTTTTCACTTTTGAACCTCCCACTATTTTTGGCAGTCCCAAAATAGATTTTTGGCGCTATAAACCGACGCCTGGTAATTATCCAATTAATTACCAAAATTTATTAATTTAGGAAATAAATCCTAAAATCACAATTAAATCAATTCAGCACAAATTAAAGCTCGAATAAATAAATAAGCCGCACCACAAGTAATCAACATAAAATTCTGGTCACCGACTATCCCGGTCTAATTTCTGGAAAATAAATAAATAAATAATAAAATAATTATTGAAAATATTAAATAAATGCCAATAAGTCCAATTTAGGCTTGTAATGCCTAATTAGATGCTTAAATGGACCCGAAAAATTCCAAGGTTCATTCAATAAATACTAGAACCTATTTACTTGCTAAATTCACTAACTATTTGCTTAACATGCATCGATAAGGCACTAAATTAATTCACCTAATCTAATCTATCTACTTAATTGCACTTAATTAAATCTAATCAACCCATAAGCATCATTAACCTACTAAGTGAGGTATAGTGAGTAAAACTTACTTGATTCGAGATTCGATTAGATCAAATCGTCGGGGAACGCGACGAGGCTCAACTTTTCCAAAGGCGAGCCTAACTTTCGAGGTTCGAGAGCACCTCAAAACGGGCCTAGAGCTTGCTGGAAAACCCACTCTTTTGCTCTCTGCTTTGAGCTGCAAACCAAAGAAAACAAAGGCTGATGTAGGTCAAAGATGGCTAAGGAGGCAATTTGGTTTGGTGGCGGTCCAGGTGGTGACAACAGGGGCTCGAGTGGACATCGGCAATGGCTTGGGCTCCTTAGACAGCTTGTTGGAGGCGGGGTCGGTAGGGACAATGCAGATGGATGACGATGAGGTGCGAAGGGCTGGCGGACGTGCGCGGGCGCTCGCTCGATGGTGGGATGGCGTTCCGGCATGTGACGGCTGCTCTGGCTTTTGCTGGCTTTTGCTGGCTTCTTGTGTGCAAAAATGAAGAGGAGGTAGAGAGAAGAAGCTAGCCGATTGCTTTGTGAGGGAAAGAGAGAAGGGATGGGGAGACAAGGGGCCTACCATGCTCAATCTCATCCAAATTGGTCCCCTTGACCTTTGCTTAGCCACAGCTGGTCTCCATGGCCACCAAGCAGCCACCAAGGCTCCAAACACAACCCTTGAAATGGTCCAAAATGGCTAGGTAAGGGGGGCATACGAATTTCCTTAATTTTTCTCTCAATTGGCCACTTGTTCCTACTTGTTTCATCATAAATCAGCCTCGATAAATTCAATCAACATCCCAACAATCAAATTGACATTTTTCCTCACCAATTAATCCATCTTGCATCCCAATTACGCAATAAAAAAAAAACGATCACCGGCTTTTTCTAGACAAAAACGGCCTTAGGACAACTTTTTCCCAAAAAGTCTCGGGTTGCAGAAAAATCTTTTGAGACTGAGTTGATACTCCTAGAATTTATTGTGACATGAAAAAATTTTTAATTTCTAAAATCGGACTTGAATTCACAGTTAATTTCCATTTGGGGCATTTTTAGCGTAACTTAGGCTACCGGGTAACTTTCATAAAGTTTTTTTTAGTGCAAATGACCCGTGGTCAATTTTCTTCGAGTCATGATGAACCCACTCGACTCATTGGCAACTCTCAGTTGTCGTGAAAATCTCAATGATTCAAATACGGACACAGGGTACCAAAACGATAGAAAAATCAGTTTAGTGCTGGCCTATAAGAATTTTTCAATTTAGTGGTGTCACCCATGATTAGTCACATATCTCTGTCAAACCAGCCTATCTCTGATAGGAGCACAGTCGAGAAGCCGATTCCTAGTCGAATTCTCAAGTCTATTGCCTTAAAATTCCTTAATGGCTTCCCCAAATAGTCTAGTTATCTCAAGAGTGATCAGCTCTTAGAACAGCCTTATAGGCGCGTCAATGAAATGCCCGATTTATTCAGTAAAAAACATGATTGAAAATCTGGGATGTCACATAAATCATTTAATTGACATACTCTATCCTTTATTTCCTTTAAAATTTTACTTTGTAGCACCTTCATTCTTAACTTCCTCCATTGCATGCCAAAGATAATTATGGTGGGATCTTCAAATATCATAAACTCATCCACATTCCTCAAACGTAGGATAGTGGGCTAACTTAGTTATTCTTGGAGCCTATTAATATCCAATGGTCTTGTTCTTTCATTAACACCTTTATTTACATACAATGGCAGGTTGTTCTCAAAGTTCCATGGGTATTGAGGCGACCTCACACTTATTGTGCTTAGATCCGCTCTGTGTCCATGAAGAGAGGAGAAAGCTCTTATGTTTATGGACCAAAGTATTGATACTGGTTATATTAACTTTGGTCCTCATCTTAAGCTCTTGCCTCCTCCATCTCTCCTTGCAAAGTGCTTCCCTCGTTACCATGGAGAAATTATGCCCACACACCAGTCTTCGATATGTTCCTTTGCTTGGTCAATTCCTAATTGTCGCTTCAATTTCTATACTCCCTTCAACAGTCGATTTCTCAATATGTATAAAAGACTAAAGAAGGAAATCTCAAGCATATGAAATGATGCCAAGATTGATGAACGTTTGAAGTTCTGCCATATGTCTATTGATCCTCTAGAGTACAAATTGATTGGTAACCTTTGCTATTTTTTGGTCACCTTTGACTAATTGTTGTTTTCCTTCCAATTGGTCTAGTGACCATTACTTTGCTAGATATATGGTCTTTGACTGGCTTATCTCCTTTTGTGGAACCCAACGGTAAATACATAAGTGCTTGTCCATTCTTTAACAAGATTCCTCACCTAGATTTTTCTAATGTTGTGTTCATGGATAGATTCGCTAGGATTAGTGGACCTATCTTCGCTGAGGAAGATGTCGCCTTCTTATTATGTTGGCTTTGTCGATATATCTTCTGTCAAGTTTTGTTGACCGTATCCCATGAATTCATTAAAATGGCTTATGCATTGTTGAAAGGTATCTATATAAGATTAGGTCGTATGGCTCTGGCGGTATTGTATTGAGGCCTTATGGATGCACAAACTTCATTATCTAGAGGTCATCCCAAAACCTTTCTTCAGTCCTTTATGGATTTTGCATGGCTGGCCGCATGTCTACTTTCCCCAGCTATTTCACAAGAAGGGGCAAATCCCAATTCATTGGCCTGAAATGCATGAATCGTTTGTCAAAAGCGAATTTGGGTTTTGGAAATTCTGTCGAGTGCTTCCTTCACTGCCCAGTGGCTTTTCCCCATTTGAATGCTTGTTCAATACATTGCTGTCTCTGACTGACTTTGATTTCTACAAGCATAAAGCTTGCAGCCCTTTGACTACGTAGTCTGATGTATGCTTATTCTAATCACGTGTTTTGGCTCATTCTAACCTTATGCTAAACGCTAAACCTCTCTTATGGAGGTCGATTTTCCTTGGGCTTTGAGACATGCAACCCACATTATTGTGCCCAACAATTTGGACTGACCCAAGGTGTGCCCATGCCAATATTGTATTCGATGAACTTTCCTTTCTTCAAGTCGCGCCTTGATTAGGTGCAGGATAGAGTTGCTATCATTTGTCATAACAAAATCACCCACAATGTCTTTGAGCATTTCTGCTTCGTCTGGATTATTCCCATAGTTCTACATCCTTCGATGAGTGGTAAAACGACTGCCGGTTCCAACTGTTCCCTTGCTGTGCTAGTAGAGTCCTTTTGAAAGTCACCCAATTTCCTTTGGGTTTATTGCATCAATTCAAAAGACCTTCGGAGTTATTTGAGTATCGAGCCCTAAACAACTCTGGACATTCAACTAGTGAAGGTAGTTCCTTTGTTTTTACTCATTTTCATTTGCTCATCTTCTAAATTACTTATTCAATGCAAATGATTCTTCATCGTCCAATGGGCAAACTATACGGACCTTCGACGAGCTTATGTATGATTCACCTCTTTATCCAGCTAATATGAACTACATTAATATGGTTCAAATTTCAAGAGGTGCCAATGATCTTGGCTCACTATTTCTCTTCTTACCTAATGAGCCAATTCCATCTGAGGATTGTAACTCCATTCCAATCAAATGGTTACAACTTCATGACCTATTGAAGAAGGGTTATGACATCATATTTAATGATATAGTCATTGAGTGTGAAATCAAGACCCTCCTTACTCTCCTGACCAACCTGCCCTATTCTCTACAGTGTCGAGCCCTTGAGTTTGCTATCAATGAATTCTATCTTTCTTTTGGCTCCACTCTAGAGTCATATAGGGCACGACTGAAGCATATAGAGGATATCGACATGTCACGCCCTGAACCCCGGGCACATAACAGCCCCTTCCTTGGTCGATAGAAAGCGACGTCCCAGGATTCATCGACGACCATTCATTTTAATCTTTCATTTTGTGCAAGCGGAAACGAACCCTCTCCCAATCAAGTAGACAATCTAGCAATCACATAGGGATAGAGAGATGAACAGCAGAAACCACAACAATAATTACAACAACAACAACAACAACAACATCTACTCATATATACATTTTTATATTGGATTAACCTACGGAGATACGCTTCCGATCTACAAGCCCAACAGAGGGCCGATCCATCCTCTAAGCCAGACCAAAAAGACACTAGGCTAGGCTAACCCAACTATACACAAAAAGAACCCTCGGGCTCGGCAATATAATCACTCATATCCAACGAACTCAGACCCTGTCGATTCACAATTAGAGGCAAACGGGTCGATCATTGTTGAAGTGGGACCAAGATCCTCTACTGCACCGTCAAGATGGTCTAGCTCCATGGGATCCCAGTCAGTGTCCTCGGGGCCCCTACTGGGCGGCCCGTCAAAACCTCTCAGGGGACCGATCAATAAGTTGCCATCCCGGATGAACCATGCCAAGAACCTATGGGGTATCCATTGCCCCAATCCCTCATCCACCCAGATAGTGGAGAGATATTTCTTGTACAGATGCGTCCGACCCGAAAAGCGGTGGTGCGTCACGATAGTATCCCAGTCCTTAGGGATACTGAACCTCATTGGTGGAAGCGCCATCCTAAGGACCTGAAAGTGGTTATATAATAACCAGTGAGATAAAATCTTAGCGAGTCCTCCCCTAAGCCCTCGATTAGAACACTAACTCAACTCGGAGTATCTCTCCAGAACCACCTCACAAATAAACCACGACTAACAACCAACAATCAACAAATCGATTCACATGCAACCTTACCCGATATGTCAAACCCTGCACATTGAATCTCAGCACAATACACGCAATGTACATGGCCATTAGATGATACAGTTCATCAATCACATACGAGTCGCGTCACAAGCGATCTCACCTGGCCATTGCCACACCCTGCATATTATTGATTTATGCATGTGTGTCATAAACAAAGTGATCCACTCATGTACAACCGGAACCAATGATGCCATGATTCTCATAGGCTCTTGCACTTTAGTGCGCCACATAACACATATCAATCAATCACACGGGTCCTGATTATAAGGTAAAATCGTTATAACGCGTCACATACCGTGCCACACAATTTGCCCCATAATAAGGCTCAACGAACTCAACACTCACGCATGTTTCACTTATTTATGACCTCCCGGCCATGGCCAACTTTCTAGTTAGCGATCATCCGACTCCCCGCTACCGATAAAAATTGGGCTTCGTCTGCCCCATCGGGCACGGCAACGTCTAGAACTTCCGCCTAGACGGTATCCCAAAAAGGAACATCAGTCTAAAATCTACTACAATCGGCTTTCGACTCCCGCCGAGTATCACCCCAAACTTCCGTTGGGTGACGGTTCAACTTTTGATCACGTAAGCACACCACTAAGACTCCCTTTTTATCTTTGCACATTTAGCCAAAGCACAATGCTTGCAAATACAATTTCAAATCATTTTCTCCTAAAGGCGGTCCATTTCGGTGTCCCTCGGACAAACCGTTGTCCCATTTTGTGAAAATCACTCGATTCATGCGGATGCCCATGCATTTACACATCTATTCACCTCATAGGATTAAAACACATGAAATTAGACAACTTTTCACTCTTAGATGAACAGTGCGTGTGAACAGTACCGCGTGAACAGTAACTTGTGAAAAGTGAAATTCCGGAATTTCCTAACTAATAAATTAAATTCAGAAATCATTAAAAACATTAATTAAAATAAACGACCAATCAGTTAAAGCTAAACATACTTAATCAAACATATAAGCCACATTAAGCAAATAAAGCAAGATTAAGCTAAAGTAATTTTAATCATCTATCTAACCACCTATCTTAGGGCTAATATAACTTAATTAAATCTCCTAAACTAGAATTAACTCTAATTAAACCAACCCTAAACAAGTTTAGGCACGAATCGACGGATTAGAAGCTAAACTCACCCGTTAAGCGGGTCGGAGACACTGACGCGGTGGTGACGAAGGAGGCTACGCACGGGGACCTCAACCACATAAATCCAAGGTGGTCAAGCTCAAAATAGCAGCAACAAACTCTACCTCTCACTGCAACTCTAGAAACTGGACTACAGAGGCAAGAAAAGAGCTGAAGTACTTAGCCGGAGCTTCGGCAAGGGGTTGGCCAGCGACCGGCGGCACCTGGGGTCAAGGGGGATCTGCTGATGGCTGGGCTGGGCAGAGGTTGGGTTGAAAAGGAAGGAAAATGGTTGAAATAGGCGAAACAGTGCAGGCGGGCAGCTGCCAGGCGGTCCGGCGAGCGGTGACTTCTAGCCAGCCAGCAGGTCAGCCAGTGGCTCCGACCGGCGAGCAGCCAAGTTGGTCCGTAAAGTCTGGGTGTCCTAGACACGGTGGTGGGTGGCACAAGGGCTGATTTGCACGGGAAGCCAACACTTAACTTAGCTTTTCGCAAGAAGATCAGCTGGAGGAGAAATGGGAAGGAAGGGAAAACAGAGGAGAGAGGGGGCTACGAATTTTCTAGGCTGAAGAGGAGGAGAGAGAGAGAGAGAAGAAAGAGCTGGCTGTCTTCCTCATTGTAGCCATTAAGGCTTGCCCCAAATCCCCATGCAAAGTGACCTCATCTTCTTCCTCATCCTTTGACTTATCCATACAAAAGCTAGGGGCAAAATGGTCATTTCCACCTTGCACAATTTCCTAATCTGCCCTTAGACCTTGCACAATTTCCCAATCTGCCCTTAGGCTGAAAATGAAAAGTGGGCCTAAGAAATGAGCTAGGAAATGAATAGGAATGGGCTTAGGAGATCAAATGGTGGGTTAGGCCTAATGGGTTCACTTGCTTGCCTTGGGCCTACCATGGTGGTTGTCCCATCTTGGGCTTAAGGCCCACACCTACTTTGCTCGGCCCACATCCTCACACGCTTGCTCCCTCGGTCGTAAGTTCTTTTTCCCGACACTTGGCTTGACTGGCACTACCGATTGCCGAAGTAGCAACATCTGAGGTCCATCTTGGACGTTCCCAATAATTCGAAATCCAATCTTGGGTTCTCATGCCATGTCAATTTTTCCCTAATGCCATTTTGGGTACAACTCAGATTAATAGGTGGCTTTGAGAATTCATGCGTAACCAACTCGTGCCAAACCACGTTCAAAACATCTCGACACATGGATGTCATTGACTACATAAAATTGCAGATGATAGATTCTTTTTTCAAAGTACACGATTATCGAGGATCGATCTAGGGTCGTTCGCGGGCTTAATAACAGTTACGAAATCACTCGTCGTTCCATTATGTTCTGTCCGCGACTTGACTTCTAGTCGTCCTTGAAATCGGCCTGCCTATCTACAGGATCGTCCTCACACAAGTTTCACGATCAAGTCATTTTCCCCAGTCAAGTTCTTTAGTCGTATGAGTTTTGTCCTCATTAGCCTTTCCCCCCAAGGTCAATATCTCAGGAGTGATCAATTCCAAGTGAGATCAACCAATAATGCATTGACGAAATTCACATTTATTCATCCCTCAAAGGGCTCGATTTTCAAGATGTCACACAACAAGCTAGAGGAGAATGTCTTTTTCAAAAGGGAGGAACTGTCCCGACAACGCACCACTTTCAGCATTCTAAAGGTGAATGATCACTCCCTTGCAAGCATTATTGATTCAATCAAGGTTGATCACTGACTTGGAGGCAGTCTGTGTTTCCTTGGAGCTTAAACTATTGGAGCTTAAACTATTGGAGCTTGATAGCAAAAGGAATGAGTATTTATCATGAACCAAGATTCATCTGAATTACTTGCAGTCGACCGTCTTCATCACATTTAATGACCAAAGGCTTCTCGCTTGTCTCAATCCTTCAATAATCGTGACTCTTCAACAGTTGAGCATGATTTGCATTGGTTAACATCACATCATTTCAATTTCCATTATAATCTTAATTGTATGCGTTGTATCAATCCATTATCCCACGACGAACGAATTCCTATTTTGCCAGTTGTACTACAATGATGCACGTTCATCCGTTCTCTTATCACATTGGTTCATCAAGGGTCATGACTATTCGGCTTCCAAATTTCGCCTATAAATGGTGTGGTTCATGGCAGTCGGATTCCCATACACCAATTCGACCTTTGAAGCTTTCCTGCATTTCTACCAAATCAAAATAGCGCTAAAAATCGTCTTCTTCCTCCTTCTCTTCTCCATACTACGACAGCCATTTCATCACCCTATGAACATAACTACTCTCTTACCTTAACCTCACATATAGCTTGCTGACCACCAAGCCTAGTGCCCTAGAAAGACTCAAAACCTTTGTGACTCAATGTTGTACCCAAGAAGCTTCCTAAGGGTGACCCTTTCATCGCCGACTATGATGAGTTCCCGGTGACCTTCAACCATGGTGTTGAAAGCTTCCAATCCAACTTGGGAGACATCGTTACTTTCGACATCGAAAAGCACGAGTAATGGAGCAAGAAGGAGGAGATCGAAAATGCCAATGCGGTCTACCGTGAAATCAAGGAGGTAGAAGGAACCCTTCATGCCGTCCATACTCAGTTGCCTAGGTTCTAGGGGGTCATCTCCAACCGGGCTAAAGCGGTGAAGAAGTGGCTGAAGAATGGGCTAGCCCCTGGTGAGCAACGAGAGCTCGAGATTGACAAGGTTATGCTAGCCAGATCCCTATCGTCTATGGACTCCAACATCAAGGCTATCGAAGCTTTGCTTGAGAAGGCCGACGAACTAATTGGAGACCAGTTGGTTCTTCTCTAGTGCTTGGAGAAGGAAAGAGACGCCCTCGAGACGGCGATGGATAAGTTGCAGAAGCCTAAGGAGCGCATAGAAAAAGCCAACGACCACCTAAAGACATCGCTGCACCACTTCGTGGTTGCGTGCGGGAGTAGGAAGGAAGGAAGAAGGAAGGAAGAGAGAGAGAGAGAGAGAGAGAGAGAGAGAGAGAGAGATAAAAACAAAATGAAAATAAGAATGAAAAATTTTAGAAATTCTCTGACCTTTTATTTTCTTCAATCTCTTGCCTTTCCCACATACTCAGATAGTACTTCTTTAGGAACTTGCCATTAATCGATCGTTGAAATTCTTTTCCGTCCATCTCCATTAATCAATATGTATTCCTAGTAAGAACTTCACTGACTAAGTATAGGTCTTCCTAAATTGATGATCATTTACCAAATCTTTCATTATCCGTACTTGTGGGTAATATAGTCTTCCAAACCAAATCACTAATATCGATATTCTTATGCTTGACATACTTATTGTATGCTCTGGCAACACTTCATTTCTGGGCAACCAACTTACTCTCACCTAGGTCATCAACATTGGCATACATCAACTTATCATACTCTTTCTTTGAAAAGTTGTCCTGTAATTTCACCCTACATGACTATACTGTAATTTCAAACGGGAGGACGGCTTCTTGTCCATATGTTAGCATATGTGGGCTAACCCCAATACTTGATATCTTTGATATTCAATAAGTCCATAACACTATTGATAATAGGATGTTCCATTCTTGTGGGTTTTCCTCCAAGTACTTCTTGATAAGATTAATGATGATCTTGTTGGAAGCATTGACTTGACTATTAGCCTGAGTATAATAAGGCGTCCAATGAACCATTTTAATGCTTCTAGATTTCAAAAATCCCAACGCCTCTTGCCATGTAAACACTGTCCCTTGGTTAGCAGTTATAGACTCAATAATCCGAAATCGATGGATAATCCGTTCTTCGATAAACTCCCTCACAACCTTTTGTATTATATCCTTATAGGAAGCGGCTTCTTCCCACTTTGTGAAGTAATTAGTTGCCACTGGATGAAACTATGCTTCTTCGATGGTGGGGGTAAATTTTACCTATTAAATCCATTACCCAACCTCGAAAAGGTCACGGTTTAATAATAGGTTTCATTATTGCAGTTGGCACATGTTGGAGCGGACTATGTTTCTGGCAGGGCTTACAACCTTTAGTATAATTGATGCGATCCTTTGTAATAATTGATTAAAAGTAACCATTTCATTTTCATTTTTATCCCGGCTTGGTGTTTGCCACAAATTCTTTTTATGTATTTCGGCCATTACAACCATCAATTCTTGCTTTCCTAGACATCTAAGTGACAGCCCATGCACTGTCCTTTGATACAACTCATCACCAATTAACAAGTACTTCATCACCTATCTCTTAAATTCTTGTTATCGGCAACTGGGTTTTTCTTAAGTAATTTATCAGTGGAATTCTCTAATCTTGCTTGTCTTGATCATCGTGGCTCTCGACCACACAGCTTGGTACCATTATCACTCCATTATCTATCGTTACCAGTGTAATAATATGTTCTGCGAGCTCTTTAGATATTTTATAATCGGATGCCATTTGAGCTAATTCATTGGTTTTCGAATTCTCATTTCTCCTAACATGAATTAATTCACATTTGGTGAAATTTTTCAATAAATCTTTTGTTAGGATGGGATGTGATATTATGTTTTCATTTAAGCACTGATATTCTCTGGTCAGCTACTTTATAACTAATTGTGAAGCTCCTTTGATCCTCACAAATTAGACCTTCATGTCGATCAATATTTTGAGAACAACAATCAAAGCTTCATACTCTGCTTGATTGTTCAAACATAGAATAAATTTAGTTTTATGACCTTGTGGAGACACGATCATAATCCCAGCGCCTGATGATCCGAATGCGCTTGATCCATTGAAATATAAACTTACAGTAGTACTCAAATAAAGTTTCATCATCTTCAATCTTTAAAGGGGTGAGTATTTTGCAATGAATTGAATTTGCATAAAGCTTCCAACTTCAAATGCAAAAGGAGCCATCAATTCAACAATAAAAAGAATGAGATTGATCAGGCACCCAAGATGGTTAAGACCTTCCGACGCAAGAAGCGTGGTGAGAAAAAGGATAAGGCCATGATGAACTCCTACAATTATGGCAAATTAGGTCACTTTGCTCTTGAATGAACTGAGTCGAAAGAAGTACCACATTTCTGTGAAAGCTAGTATGAACACCTAGAGGGGGATGAATAGGTGTTTAAAATAAACCTTGGCAAATATATGCGGAATAAAGTAATTTCAAGTAAAACAAAGGAATTAGGGAAGAGAATAAGAACATAAGATTTATAGTGGTTCGGCTTAATCCAAGCCTACGTTAACTCTCCCACGCTAACAGCCTTCTTGGCTGGATTCCACTATGCAATCAATAAGAGATTACAACTTTGAGTGCAAACACTTAGTAGATCACACTATCTCACTAAGTCACTCTTTTGGTATTTCTCTCACGGTCACAAACGTTTAAGCTCTCCAAAGACAAGTGTATGATCGAAGGTCGCTCAGACTTTGGAATTATAAATTCTACGCTCTATCTCTTACTTGCTCATCGGTCCTTCATCTCCTTAAATACTTCTCCACTTCCAAACTAGCCGTTGGACAGTATCCCAGAATCGTCTTCCAATATACCCATTGGACAGCTCTGTATCTAGAAGATTTGGTAGCCGTTGAGTGACAAAGGTAGAATCCCAAATTGTTTCCGATCGCCCATACAAACGGAATCTTGGTTTCCATAAGTAAAGCTTCTTCGTATAAAAAGATCTTGTCTTCAAGATCCAATTGTCAATCAATTAGATTGAGTCAATCAAATCAATCTTGATGTGGAATCCAAACCAGATCATTAGCCGTTATATGATTGGGCTTGAGTTACGTTCTGTCGAATCTGGATGTAAAGTCTAAGAGCAATAGACTTTACAATCTGAGTCTGAGTGCGATAGACTTTGCAATCTGAGTCTGAACATATTATGCTTTTGAACAAATTTAGCTTTAAGGTATGTACCCAGTTTAGCTTCAGCATAGAGTCTGTCTTCTGGTTCATCATTCACGTTCAGTCTGGAATTTGTCAGAATGAGCAGACTTCTGATGTAGAACAGACTTTGACACTAAAGTCTGGCAATGTTTAGACTTTGACACAGAAGTCTGGAAATCTTCAGAATATACTTTGGACATGAGTTACGTTCAGTCTTCTGGCCGTCTTCAGACTTTGACAATATCCTTTACATGTTCTATTATATGTATTGTCTATTACTTAATTATCAAATATGTTAGTAGCCTTTGATTTATTTTGTCATCTTCAAAACATCATAAGGGATTTCCCTAACAATTTCTCCATTACTTTAAGTAATATTTTTATTTCTAACACTATAATACTTGCTGAATCTTATCCAATGTGGAATGTAGACTCAAGAACAATAAACCACGTAGCTAAAGACCGATGAGCATTTGTGGAGTATCGTTGGATACAATTTGGAAGAATATGGATATATGTGGCACCCCTCGATGGCCCCTGATCCATTAGGGTCGCCACAGCTTGCTTACCTTTCACTTTCCCTAATAACATGTTACCATGATACCATTTCAATTGCAGCGGGTCCATACAACCTGGGGGTTTACATTTTTTTTTTTTTTATCGGTCTCTTGCTCAATTCATATAGCGGAAGCACATCCATCAATTCCCTTCCTTATATTCAGAAAACAATGCACACCAACTAAACATTTATAGGTAAAAGCCGAACACTTTTATTTACTTAAACCAGATGGACATCATTCATTGGTACATCAAAAAGCCATAGTTTTCTATATTTGGCTATACTTCAAAAGATAACCGACATCTCCTCCAACAGTCGTATACTTAAAGTCCATTGATTAGTGTCGGCATCCAAAAGTTCATTCCTTTGCTATCCTCCTCCCCGCGGTCATATCCAACCACTTGATCCATCTACTGGTGGTAGTGGTAGTAGATAAATCTTATCTAGTCTGAAATATTAATCCCCAAAAGGGGTGAGTACAACCACTCGGCAGTAAAGATCCACCAAACTACTCATTGCGTCACACATAACAATCAAGGCATCATAATAGAGCACATATCATTCATGCATTCAAGCATAACTTACCTTGCAACCATGCATATGTCATCATACCATATGTGCATATACCATCATGCACTCATCATCAAGCATTCATGCATATATCACCATGCCATATGTGCATATACCACCATGCACTCATCATCAAGCATTCATGCAGATATCGCCATGCCCTATGTGCATATACCACCATGCACTCATCATCAAGCATTCATACATATCCATGCCATAGGTGCATATACCACCATGCAATCATGCATATCTCACCATGCCATCGTGCATATACCACCATGATTCATATCATCTATGCTATCAAGCATACATCACCATGAGATCCATTCATGCCTTTATGATCACATTTTCAATATCAAATAGCATTAATTTACTTTCATAAGCAGATCATGCATCATGCCATATACACACACCCATGCACATGATTCATTTTCAATTCTTATCTTTCACAAGGATCTCATCAGTTTTTCTTTCTAGGGACCAATGTTTGCATCCCACAATTTATTGCTCACACCCAACCTGGCATCGCGAGAAACCTCCGGCACACACCTCCAAGCATTCGACACCCCCACATTCCGAGCATCTCGTATCCCAACTAGCATCATAAGGAATCCCCCCGGCACATATCTCCAAGGCTTCCGGGATTACGTACCGATGTACCACTAGGCATTCCCCCTGGAATTACGTACTGTATACCACCGGGTATCTCGAAACTCCCGAGGACATCCGGGCATATATCGCAATACAACCGGGCATTTGGCACCCCCACATTCCGGGCATCCCGACACTCCCGGGGCATCGTCGGCTCACACCTCCGACGGTATCTTCATTTATCACAATTCATGTTCACAATTGTGTCTCAATATTAACATGGCACATGATGTGATGACAACAAAGTCAATTTCAGCTTTTGATTTTATACGTAATGCCATATATCATCACATATGCAGCAAGATCAATTACTATTCTTTTAGAAAACAGAAAGCATTCTTTTTTAATTTACATTTCCTATAATTTAGTAATTGTCTCTAATAATTTCTAAGAATTTAGTACATCATAGACAAACTCTAAGGGCATTCATCTCATGAAGAACACAGCACCACCAGAATTTCATACAAAACATGATAGTCCATGCATCACAGCTTTTGAATTTGCACAATCCAGCTAGCACGGTTTTAGAAAAAATTTTCATTAAATACCCAAATGACATTCCAAAATTATGAAATTCGAACATGTGATAGTCAAGATATAAAGGCAGATACTTCATGTAGAACACTACACCAAAAGATCCCTATATAGTTCAATACAGACCACACATCACAGCACTACTAATTATGCCCGTTCCACTTGCACAGTTTTTTGAAACATTTTTGGTTAAATAGTGAACTTCAAAAATTATGGAATTTGAATATGTTGTAGGCAAGACATAAATAAAGGTATTTCATGCAGAACACTTTTTCAGAAGAATCTCATACAAAACGGTGTAGACCACGCATTGCAACATTACCAAGTCCGGACACATCAGATTGCACAGTTTTAAAGACATTTTCAATTAAAAACCCAAATGACCTTTAAAAATTATGAAATTCGACTATGTGATAGCCAAGACCATAAGGTAAATACTTCATGAAGATATTGAAGTCAGATTCGTCCTAGGTAATTAAATATAGGCGGTTAAAACTTCTGTTCCTAGTGCCGAAATTTCCAGATCTAACCATCTCCGAAAGACCACGATTTCACCTACTTAGTCTTGTTTTTTTTCTCTAATTTTTTGATATGTTCTACCTCAAGCAGTAAACTACAAATTTCATTAAGAAATCAAGGTGATAATTTCACAAGAAGGTTACTTTACAGGCCACGAAACCACTGAAGGTCAGCACAACGAATTCCAGATCTAGTCTCTCCAAAGAAAATCATTTCACTAACCATTTCTTGTTCGTTTTGCCTAAAATTTTATTATGTTGTTCTTCAAGGTGTTCTCTACAACTTTCATGAAGCAATCAAAACAATATTCTGACTAAAAAGTCACATGCAACACACAATCTCATGGACGGTCAGACTGGTCTTTCCTGAAACAGCATGCATGGCCAACGAATTTCTCCCCAAAGCTTCGACTTTTCATCACATCTACCGCAACCAACATTCACCATCTTCTACACACACATCACATCAATGCAAATGGTAGGTTTTAGGACTTCACTTGCCTTAAATCAAAGGAAAATACAGCAAGAACGACGGCGGGACTAGGCGGGCTCGACGGCGTCTCCTCTTCCTCTCTTCCTCTCTTTCTCTCTTCTTTCTTTGGACAGTACTCTCTCTCTCTCTCTTCTCTCTCTTCTGGTCGAAATCCCCCTCCCCCTTTTCCTTTTAGTTGAATTAAAACCCTTGCATGCTTTACTTCTTGCATGGATGGACACTTTGTTACAAAGGGGCAACACTTGGCAAGCTTTTCTTGCCACTTGGCACTTTTGCCATGCACATGATGGGCCTTCATTTGGCTGGGCTTGGGCCAGCCTTGGTCAACCACTTCATGGGCTCCTTGGGACGGGCCTCTTGGCCCACTTTAGGCCAACACTCTTGGGCCTAAAGTCCAAGCTTAAATGGCCCATATTTATTTTTGATAATCCATCTTAATCCCACTTATACAAGGTACCAAATTACAAATTTAAATGGCCATAATACTTTATAACATAGTTTAATAAAATCCAACTTATAAAATTCATGGCCAAAAACATAATTTCCTCATCAAATAAAATCATTGGTCTCACATGGACATGGGACGCGTTTCCAATAAAATAATTATCCATTTATATAAATACCATATCATTCTTATTCACTTGGCCATAAATCTTGAAATCATAAATCAATAAACTCCTACTTATAAAACACATGGCCATGAGTTATTTTTGGGATGCCACAATATATGTTGGGAATAACTCAAGAGTTGAAGTAAAGGGTATTAGCACTTGTAAATTAATTTTACATGATGGTTGAAGCGTATTTCTACATGATATCCTTTACGCTCCAAATATTCGACGGAACTTGGTTTCTATAGTTTTTCTTCTTAGCCTACATTATGTATTGAACTTTCATAGTGATTGTGTTGATATTTTATTTGGAACAATTTATTATAGTTTTGGTCATATATTAAATGGTTTTATGGTGTTAGACATTGATGGTTGTTTTTCTTTAATTACATCTTCTAGTAATGTTGAGATTGATGCAAGTACTTGGTATGCTAGGCTATGTCACATTGGGTTACAAAGAATACAAAGGTTAGATAGAGAAAGCCTTTTAGGGTCACTTGCTAATATTGATCTACCTATTTATGAACATTGTCTAGCAGAAAAAGCAACTAGAAAACTATTTGATCAATGAACTATAGTCGAACTTCCATTGCAATTCATACATTCTGATATTTGTGGTCCATTGAACGTGAGGGCGACGCATAGAGTCTCATATTTCATTACTTTTATAGATGACTTTACGCATTTCGGTTATGTCTTTCCAATCTCCCATAAGTCAAAAGCATTAGGCTGCTTGAGACAATATATAACATTAGTAAAGAATTAGTTGAACAAAATAATAAAGGCATTGACAACCGATCATAGACGTAAGTATCTATTTGAGCAATTCAAGGCTCATTGTGATGAAAAGGGAATTGTAAGACAATTGATTATTCCTGATACTTCGCAACAAAATGGGATTGCTGAAAGAATGAATAGAACCTTATTGGAAATGGTTAGGTCTACTATGACGCAAGCAAATTTACCTATCTCATATTACGGAGATGCATTATTGACTACTATCTACATACTTAATCGTGTATCCTCAAAGTCAATCACTTCCACTCATTATGAATTGTGAACTGGTAGGAAACCAGACTTAAGTAATATATGTCATTGGAGGTGTGTAGTTTATATTTGTGATTCTTCCCATAAATATAGTAAATTAGGCTCTGGAGGGAAGAAATGTATATTTATAAGATATTTGGAATACTCCAAAGGGTATTTGTTCTTAGGTGAACAAGCTGATGGAAGTGTGACCAAAATGGAGTCACAAGATATTACGTTCTTAGAGAACGATTTTCCTAGTAGATGTGAGGTTGATAAGGACTTCTAATCATATGAGATAGAAGACCCTTATAACATACCCACTAATGTTGTCGAGGGAAATAAAGATTTGTCCCGACATACAAGACTTAGTGGGAGTGTCGCATTGCTTGACGAACTGAATTCAAAAGAAGTTCAGTTACGTAAAAGTAATCGTAAAAATATTCCTTGTTGTCATTTTGAGATTGAATGGGAAGAATTAATGATTACTTCGCAAGACAATGCTGAGGCTAAAATTATCATAGAGGCTCTCTCATCCTTTGATAAAAAAAGGATGGAGAAAAACTTTAGAAGATTAAATGGAATGAGGGCAAACCACGTTTGGGACTTGGCTGATCTACCATCCAATTGTAACTATTATAACTAAATAGGTTTTCAAGATTAAGCGAAGGGTGGATGAATTCATTAAAAAGTATAAGGCTCATCTCGTGGCAAAATGTTATACTTAACAAGAGGGTTTAGACTATAAGGAAACAATTTCACCAGTTATAAGGTTTGCCTTAATACGCGTTATCTTAGCCATTAGTGCACATTTGGACTTAGAATTACATCAAATAGATGTAAAGACAACATTTTTCAATGGAGAACTAGATGATGAAATCTATATAAAGCAGTCAATAGATTTCATAATTGAAGGTCATGAGTGTAAAATTTACAAATTTCATCGCTCAATATATGGCCTTAAGCAATCATCTAAACAGTGGTATTTTCGTTTTCATCGAACCATAATGTCTTTCAGATTCACGATGATAGAAGAAGATCGGTGTGTATATGTCGAATGGTCTGACGATAAATTTGTGATTTTATCACTTTATGTAGACGATATTTATTGACTGAAATGACAAGGATTTTGTTATCACTACAAAATAATGGTCGTCCTATAATTTTGAAATGAATGACATAAGAGAAGCTGCTTATATATTATGAGTTAAGATCAAAAGAGATCGATCAAGAAAACTCCTTACTTTATCACAAGAGTCTTATATAATGAAAATTCTTAAGCATTTCAATATGCAGCATTATAATCTCATTGATACCCCTGTCATTCAAGGCAAAGGCCTAAATACTAAGATGTGTCTTAAGACTTTAGAAGAAAATAAAGAAATGGAAATTGTTCATTATGCTAGTGCGGTGGGAAGTTTGATATATGCTATGATGTATACCCAACCCAACATATGTCATGTCATGGGGTTGGTGAGTTAATATAAATCAAATCTTAGTCAAGCACAATGAAAAGCAGTGAAAAAAATCCTGAAATACTTAAAAGGCACTATGGACTATCGAATTTGTTATCAATGGAATGATTTATGCTTATTAGACTATTTAGAAGCTGATTGGGGAGAAGACCTATATGAGCGTAAATCAACAATTTAACTTTTGGATATGCATTCTTACTCAATGAATGTGCAATTTCTTGAAATAGCAAGAAACATACATGCATGGCCTTGTCTACAATAGAAGCAAAAATTATTGCATGCTCTGCTGTAGTGCAAGAAGCCGTATGGTTAAAAAAAAAAATTAGAAAATTTAGTCATTGTCATTAAGGTTCCAAGACCAGTGATAGTTTATTGTGATAGTCAAGTAGCCGTTGCATATGTAAAAGATCCCAAGTATCATGGAAGGACAAAATACATTGACATAAATAACAACTTCATTAGAGATATAAAAGCGCGGAAAGAAGTGATCATTCAATACATTTCAAATCAATAGAATGATTGTTGATCCATTTACGAATGTTATTCCTATAGACGTGTTCTTAGCCTACAGGATGCCTCTAGGTTTACGTAGAATGTGATATGTAATATTGTAGAGGATCATTGAGTTATGTATATGTGAACATATGTACCATACTTGTTTGTTATTAGTGATTTGACGTTTTATCAATAAGTACAAATCCATTATAAGACTAGCACAAACAAACATATATTGTTGAAAAGTATGTCAGCAGACAATGATTGACTCACTCACACAAGCAATCACCTCAAGTGCTATAATTAGCACGTTGAGATGAGGCGCTATGTACATATAAATGTTGAAAAGCAAGTATAGTACATAAAATAATATGTCACCTTGATTGGAGTCAAAATGAGGTTTGTAGTTTGTATATGATAAAACCGAACATGACAGTCCCACAATCATATATGCGTGAAAGATGCCGGATGTAAATACTTAATTAGGCGCTATAGAAAGCGAGCTGATATAGCATTCATGCTAAGCATGAGTACATGAGAAGCATATGATTATGTTTAGGCTAAGATCCATATAGTGGATATATTTAATAAATGACATACACTCTTATTGAAAAAGAAATCCAATATAACATGTAATCCATACTACATGTGCATTATATGACCAATAAGGGAATGTGAGTAAAATTATCCATATTTACTCATCGCGTGAGCTCTTGAGGTAATAATTTACCTCATTTTGTATCATATGTTACTTCTGACTATGTTATCGAAGTGAAATATTAATGTTGCTACTTTAGCATATTACTGACGGTCATAAATAGATATAGCTTTATGGGACATGTCTAGGAAAATAGTTGTTTTGAAATGGAGAAAGACATGAATGCGAAGGAATACTATTATTGGTTTACATCCATCATATGTATTTATCAGTCAACCAATTATATCGCCTTCTGTAGTTTTAGATATAATTGTAAATATATTGTGTTATTAGAAGAGTCAAGTATGACTTTTAAGGAATATGTATACTTGGATTGATGTAACAAAATATGTCCGAGGTATTGTGAAACATCGGTTGTTTATTTATTTTTAGGGTTGTAGCCATTCTGTTATCCATAATAGGTGCATAATTTGAGCTCTCAAGTGCCAGTGAGTATAAAGCATCGACACTCTCCAAAAGCCTTTGTATCGTGTCGAATACTTTAACACGTGTCCAACACTCTCCAACACCTGGTCAACTTTCTTAACACTCTCCAACACTTGAGTCAGAATTCTGACATACGAGTTTTCGACATGTTATTATGATATCGATGTCAATTTTAAAAATTTAATAAATAAGAGGTCAATATATGTGTGTGTGTGTGTGTGTGTGTGTGTGTGTGTGTGTGTGTGTGTGTGTGAAAATAAAACACAATTATAAAATTAATAAAGGGAGAAAGAAGAAAAATCTAGTTTTTTCTTCTCTTTTGACTCCCACTTCCCATAATATACAATTCTCGCCTTAAGTTTTTTTTTTACCTTTTCCAACATATCTAACATACTAGTCCAAAATATAAATCGTTTGTTTTTTCTCCAAGTTTTATGAATTATTGAAATAGAATTGAATTTGTTAAATTGAAACAATGAATGATATTAATAAATGGTGAATTAATTGTTTTAGTGTATATTCATTCTAGGATTTTTTTAATTATTTATTTATTTATGAATTTGATTCAAATTAATTTAATTGAAGTAATAATAAAAATGATAATTTATTATTTCTACGTAAAAATATATATTTAATATGCAACATGTCCTAACGTGTCGAAATTATCTGTTTTTTAAGAAACGACGTATTGGCATGTCGTGTCGGGTGTTGCATGTCGGTGTCGATGCTACTTGGCTCCTTTGGTCGTATGGCTTTCTTACAAAATATGAATTGTTTCTAAAGTAGACGAATGTTGAATGCCTTATATTCTTGATAGAGTGCTATTAAGCCCATCATGTCCAAGTAGGAGATGTTATACTTTATTAGTACATCCATGATAGAGTGCGATTAAAATGCACCAGTTCGTCTCGATATGTTATGATGGAGAGACACTCTTTGAAAGGGTATGAAGGAAAGGAGTTATTAACTTCTAAAGATAACTGTCATTCAGCATTTTCCTCTTAAAGCAAGCTCTCTCTCTCCCTTTATTCCACACAACAACCCCCGCCCCCCCCTCTCTTTCTTCCAAAATTATGACCATTTCTTTAAAGCCACTTTGAATCTGGTACCTGTTAAGGACCTCGTGAGATACTTTACGTACTATACACTCAACAGCATTACGTGATGGAAGAACCACAGGCCATCGAACTAATTTCTTGTGCATGGAGTTCTCTTACGGTCAGCAAACTCTTGATTCGTAAATGCAGAACATTTAAAGATATTGAAAACAAGTTAGACATAGTTTAGCATAAAGATTACGTTCCCTGTGTTTGCGTACCTGAACGCACTTTCTCCATGGGTATCCATCCACCATTGACTGATGGTTTAATCCTGGCCTTCCAAGAGGTTTTAGAACATGAACTTGAACTCACCATGCCATTGTTAACAGACCCCGAATAAGTCTAGATAGCACAACCAAAACTAGGACTTGTGACAAGAAGTTGAAAAAATTGTCCAATGAATGCTAACAATTAGAAAAAGGGTACTCGATTCGGTGTAGGCGTTTTGTCAAACAGATAACAGTTTGAAAGCCCCAACCATTCATGGAGTCTCCTTCATGTATTTGAACTAAATCTCAATATAAGGTCGCATGCATGCAAATTAACATTATAAATTAATGAATCTTTTTCCCCATCTCTAGGCTCTATGTATATTCTGAAGCCCACAAAACATTTTCTTGCAATGTAAGATAAAGGGTTTCGGGCAAGTTTAGTCCTAGGAAGCGCAGTGTAGCTCAAGCATTCAATGCTAGATTCTTACACAGTAGATGGAGTCAAGGAATACGATCGTCGTTCCCCTTGGCCCGCTCATTTGTGGGTTGATAACTACTTATTCATTTGTTACATTCCTTTTCCTTCCATAGATCAGAGCTGTAAATCACAATACTAATCTCATAATCAGAAGGAATAATATTATTTTTAGGGTATATTTATTTCGCAGAAAATGATATAGAACTACAACACATGCATTACTTACATTTACTTATATTTATAATAGAACTTGGAAGAATCTTTGTTTATCGAAATAATGGTCCTTTTTAGGATTGGTATGAGTTGTGATGTAATATTTTTAGAGAAATTTAAAGTTGAATGTTTACTTAGAATTTGCTTCATGCCTTAAGATCAAAGAATAATATAAGCTCTCATCTGTGGGGGCAAACGTACAATACAAACTTCTTAGCGAAGGAAGCGACACAGGATCCTATCACCAATCACGGATCGATCAAGATTTGCATGATAGCCAAGTGGTGCCTCTATTCAACTGACTTTTGCAGACCCCGGAACTTCCTTAGGAGTGGCTAGCTAGCCATTCTGCTGAATTTGAAGAACAAGCACAAATCTAATTCAAGATCTATCGATTTTGCGAGAAGCCACATTACACACCAAATCAGGGGGTGCGCTTGATGAATTTTTTATTATTATTACTATTTGGTATAATTTGAGTCCATTCATCTACTCTATCAACTCGTCCGTTTAAAGTAGATATACCCTGGCAATTTAAATAAGGGGTTTGTTGTTGTTGTATTTGTTCTAGAGTCGAATCAGTTTGTTTTGATTCTCCATTCTCATCTGCTTCGGATGCAAGCTTTTTTCTAATTTACTAGGCCGCTTTGAGGGTCCCGTGTGAAAAAAAGGGATCCATCTAATTCGCAAAATTGATTGGTTATAGGTATTTATCTGTAGTTTATTTTTGTTGAGGGTCATTTACAGATTCTAAAGTTATAATTTTTTGCATTTATAATTACTTACCCATGTAAAGGTGAATTTGACGAGGCTGAAGCTAATTTTAAATACACAAAGCATAATTTTAATGCATTAATTCATTTTCGTGATATCGTAATTTGTATTATTATGATGAGATTTTATTAGCTATTTGCTAAGAATAAGTACAATTAAGAATATCAAGGATTAGGGCTCGCTTAATTTCCCAATTATAAGGAAATTTTTGAATTATTCTGTATAGGGTAAGTTACCTAAGGAATGCTTTCAAATCGAATCAAATAAATTTAAACAAATCTGCCTCATTGATTATTTGCGGAGGTTAGCCGTTGCCAATTTATCGTGTTGACCTCACACACGTAAATTGAGTTATGATCTACATATCATATTTTCATATAACGTGGCCACAATATGTATAAATAATCTTCCTAATCAACGACAAGGATCAAATAGCTACGAACGAATTATATGTGAATTTCTCTCTGCGAGATCCTCTCTACCCCCATGGTAGCGTCCCCTTTTACAAACCCTAAATCCAAACTGGTCTTTTGCAACCCAAATCCCCTTCTCTTTCGCTTTATATAATGAAAGCTAATATCAAAAAACCCAAAAAAATGTCTTCTCTTGCTTTGATTCTGCAGAGCTTTGAGTCGTCTTTTTGCCTAATAGAACAGTAACTTTCCAGCAAGTTACGAACTCAATCGGCAATGAAGATCTTGCAGATGATGCCTCGCAAAGGTCGGATTTCAGTTTCCTTCTCCTCGATGTTAGTCTGGGCTTATGGATTTCAGCTTATGTGAGTGGAACTTATGCTGTCTCTTTTGGATTCTTCACTGGGTTTCTGGATTTTCTGTCACTATGGATTGAGACGTTAGTTTCTGGCTTTGATTATAATCTTTGTTGCGTCTCCCCGATCTTCCAAAAAGCTTCATCGTTGTCTCAGTTGCTGTGAAAATCTGTTGATACTAGAGATGGGTACTAACCCTTACTTCGGCAGTAATTACACAAGCAGAAGAAGAAAGGATCGAACGCATGATATTTGCCCTACATCTCCTATTCACTTACCCATGTCCCCTTACCCCCTCAGGATCCCTTATGCCTTTGCTTACTGCCATGCCTCATAAAGAGCTCCCTTCAAGCCATCTCTCTTCTTAGCCCTGCCCCCAAAATCTCTCCATATCACCTTCGATAATCGCATTCCCTGCAATAAGAGCAAATGGAGAGTAAGGAAGAGAATGAAATGAGAGTGGCAACTTTATGTAAAAGTCTCGGCCATTCTATGGTCCAAGAATGATGTTGTTGAAGTATTCACCAAGGTACCTCCACAAAAAAGGGATGAATGCAAACGCACTCTTTTTGGTAAATTATACTCTAAACCAAATGTTAACTACCTAGCTTTTCTATCTACAATGAAGAAAGCGTGGAAAACTGAAGCTGTAACTTGCTCCCAAAAAGAACCAGGTCTCTTCACCTTTGTTTTTCAATCGGAGGAGGAAAAAGAGAGAGTTATGAAGACAGCACCTTGGTCTTTTGCTAGCAACTTGCTGGTCCTCAAACAATGTGAGCCCGAAATTCCAGAGCATTGCTATGATTTTACTAGATCAGCATTTTAGGTGCGTATTGGAGGTATTCCCCCTGGCTGGAGGGTAGAAACAGTGTTCAATGATTTGGGAAGAAAACTTGGTCATGTCCTGAACATCCAACTAGACTCAACGGTAAGATCCAACAAAAAGAAGGAAGAGTAAGAGCGGAAATTGACCTAACTACTCCACTGAAATCAAGGGCTCTCTTGGACATTGATAACAAATGGCTTTGGGTGGAATTTAAATATGAGCGCCTACCGCATTACTGCTACTCATGTGAAAGAATTGGCCACTATGCCACAGACTGTGTAGAAATTCCTTATGCGCAATCACCATGGGCAGTAAACAAAATCGGACCATATGGATCCTGGTTGAAGGCAGAAGCGTGTGATCATAGCCCCTGTTGGGAAGCATTTTATGGTAAAATAGAAGAAGAGCTTATAGTGGAAGAGACTATACCAGCTTCGCCCACCCAAACCAGTGGAATGGACATCACAATCGAGAGGAAGCCTATGACTTGCGAATTGCAGCTTGCAGCAAAAAGAGAGCATAAAGTTCTCATGAACCTGAGATAATTGAAGACCATGCAGTAAGTTTAAAGGAAAATAAAGATTCTGGCAAACAGATAATCTGTCCTGAATTTCCCAAACAGATTCTATCGAAAGTAGGACAATGTAGTAAGAAGAATATGAAGGTGTAGAAGGCAAAGAAACAAAAGTGTGTACTTGAGCCAACTCCTCTTCTCATAGATGATACAGACCTTTTGGAGACCCCTGTTAAGTCAATCAAAGATCGAAGAAAAGAGTGGGCTTTGGTGGCTAGCCTTAATAAGCCACCAACGACGACATGAAAATCATTAGCTGGAATTGTCAAGGGCTGGGCAACCCCCTAACAATCCAAGAACTAAGAGCTTTAATTGCTCTTGAAAGGCCCAACTTGGTTTTTCTAATGGAAACTAAAAACAAAGTAATGATGGTGGAAAGAGTATACAGAAAATTACAATTCCAACATCTATTCCTAGAAATCTAACAGGCATAGCGGGGGGATGAGCTATTATGTGGAATGAGGAAGTGGCATTGAAGGTGAAAGATAGTTCCAAGCAGTTTATTGATGTGGAATGCACTGACCCAGACAGCAGACATGTCATGCAGATAACTTTTGTTCATGCATCTACAAATTTTGGTGAGAGGCTGACATGATGGCAAAAGTTAAGGGCCCTCAAGCCTCCTAATTCTATTTCGTGGATTTGCATGAGAGATTTTAATGAGATCTTATATGTATGGGAGAAGCTGGGGAAAAGAGAAGTTGATAATAATAAAATTGCAGCCTTCAAAGATATGCTTAATGAGTCTTCCCTAATGGACATTGATAGTCATGGGTGTGCATACACATGGGCAAACAACAGGGAATGGGAGGATCTTATTAAAAAACACCTAGACCGAGGAGTATCATGAGTTCATACAACAAATATGGAACACAACATCTCTTAACCAGCCCAGTTTCTCGGTGAAACTACATGAGACTTCAAAAGTGCTGGCAAAGTGGAGCAAAGAGAAGTTTGCCAATGTACCTCTGCGGATAAAAGAGCTCAATCAGGCTTTAATAGAGATTACTAATCAACCAACCCAGCACACAAGCAGGAAGGAAGCTCATAACATCATAAACCAGATAGAAAAATTGAGGGAACAGGAAGAACAATTCTAGGGCATGAGATCGCGTATTCAGTGGCTGCAATGGGGTGATAAAAACACCAGGTTCTTTCATGCAACAACTGTACAACGAAGGCAGAGAAATAAAATTACCATGCTGCAAATGGAAGACCACAGCTAGTGTCGAGATCCTGTAGTACTCAGAAATCATATTCAATCATTTTACATGAATTTACATAAATCGAGGGGTCCAAGAAACTACCAACTACCAACATGTCCTTAATCAGTACCCTTCTCCAGTAGCCGAGAACATCAATGAAGAACTGGTGGCTAATCCCACGATGGAGGAAGTTCACGCAGCAGTTTTTCAATCGGGAGCTCTAATAGCCCCTGGCCCTGATGGCTTCAACGGGCTTTCCTATCAACAATCATGGGATATTCTCAAGTTTGACCTGTTTCAGTTAGTGCAGAACTTTTTCCACGCAGGTACTCTTGACCCCCATCTTAATCAAGCCCATATTTCATTGATTCCCAAAGTAAAAAAATCCTGAGATAATTGGCCAATTCAGACCCATTAGCTTATGCAATTTCAGTTACAAAATTATTTCCAATATCCTAGCAAACAGATTAAAGAAGTGGCTGCCAATCATTATTGAACTAGAGCAGAGCGCCTTTGTTCAAGGCAAACAAATACAGGACAACATATTTATAGTGCAGGAAGTCTTGCATCAGTTGCGCATCACAAAGAGAAATAAAAAATATCAGGCAATATTAAAACTAGATATGTAGAAAGCATATGACAGAATTGAATGGGATTTTTTACAGGATTGTATGCATAAAATGGGCTTTTGTGCAAAGTGGGTGTCCCTAATCATGCAGTGTATTTCAACGGTGTCATTTAGTGTGAAGATTAATAGAGAACCCACCCCCATTCTTCTCCCCCTCGAGAGGACTAAGACAAGGCGACCCCCTATCGCCATATTTATTCATCTTAATATCAAATGTCTTAACTTGGCTAATGGAAAAAGCAAATGCAGAAGGCAGCATCAAAGGGATACAGCTCAACAGGTTCTGTCCTACGCTATCTCATTTACTTTTCGCCGACGATGTTATATTTTTTCTGGATGGCACTATTGTGGAATGTCAAAATTTAGCACATATACTTAACCAGTACTGCTATGCATCGGGGCAAGCTGTCAATTTAAACAAATCAGGGGTTTTTTTTCCACAACAACAGTCCCTTACCTCTAAGAAGAAATATGGCCTATGAGCTAAGAGTCCCTATATTTGAGAAAACAAGTAAATATCTAGGTATTCCAATGGAATGGGGTCACCCAAAGAAAGAAATGTTCGCATGGATATTAGCGAGAGTAAATTCAAAGTTAGAGGGCTAGAAAGAAAAGCTTCTCACCAAAGCAGGGAAGGAGATTTTGATTAAAAGTGTTGTGCAGGTCTATCTGTTGAGCAGTGTCCATCTTCAAGCTGCCAATGTCTATCTGTCGAGCAATAGAAAGAAGAATTGCATCATTTTGGTGGCAGAAAGGAGATTCTCAACGAGGGACACATTGAAAAAACTAGGAAGTTTTAAAAACTCGAAAGGATGAAGGAGGGTTGGGGTTTAAAGATTTGCTAACCTTCAACCGTGCAATGCTTGGTAAGCAAGTCTGGAGATTATCCAATTCTCCAACAACCCTGTGGAGCAGAGTTCTGAAAGGAGTCTACTTCCCAAATGGCGATCTCTGGACAGCTCGCAAGGGCCAATGGGGCTGGTAGAGCTTGTTACTTGGAAGAGACACAATAGAAGCAAATATTAAATGGTCAGTGGGGGATCGAAAATCTATTAAAATTCGAGAAGACAAGTGGTTAGAGCAGGGGTTATTGGAGGACTAGCAAACCAACAAGAACCTATCTCGGTGTCATAATTGATCAATACAGACCAAAACAAAGCAGGGGGTTATTGGAGGACAGTTTAGTATGAATAGGAAACAGGGCAGGGAAGTATTCTATAAAGAGCGGCTACAACAGAGCTTACTCAACAACTCTAAGCACAAACCAAAACAGGGCATCCTGTTCCTTCAAGCCCCCACGAACTTTATGGACTCAAATCTGGAGCCTTACTGTACCCCCGAAAATCCGAACTTTCCTCTAGAGCCTCTGTCAAAATGCCATTCCCGCAAGTGAAAATCTCTACAAAAGAAAAATAACGCCCGACCCGTTATGCCCGTTATGCTACTCGAGAATAGAAACCACAGAATATCTTTTTCAATTGTGCAAATGGACCAAAGAGATCTGGGAGGACCAACGATTCAAGGGTGTCAACACCACAAGCCACATAAAGTGCTTTGATCAGTGGTTGATGGGAGTATTCGACGCTAACAGTGACTTACCTGCACGAGAGCTCATAGGAATGGTCCTCTGGAATATTTGGAAGGCTCGAAACAACTGGATCTTCAGAGCAAAATGCCCACAACCAGCTGATCTACTGGATCTAGCACATGAACAGCACATCACCTTCAGCAGATGGCAGATGAAACATAACTCAAAACCCCCAAATCGCAGTATACCTGCTTGCTGGAACAAAGGGAGATGAAGATGAATGTTGATGCATCATGGGTTCTGGGCGATTTTATCTGCTCCGTTGCCGGAATTGTGCGCGATTCATCTGGGCAAGTCGTCGAGGGCTTCGTCTCCGATTCTAGGGTTTCCTCTTCACAACACGCTGAAGCTGAGTCTCTGTTGCACAGGATCCTATACTTGAAAGGGCTTCAAACGCGGCACGTGGGAGGAACTCGAATACAAATACTTAAGTGGACTTGTGAAAGTGATTGTTTACCTGTCATGGACCTAGTAATGGGCCAAGCCAAGCCTCCTTGGAACTTAAGCGAAATTGTGTAAAAATGCATAGAAGAACTAACAACGTGCAGAAATGTTACGGTGGTTTATTGTCCCCGAGAAGCAAATAGAGCAGCGAACTGGCTGGCAATGACTCACCGTGCCAACAAACTTCCTCTAAATTGGTTGACCACCCCTCCTTTACCTCTTTTGGAAATTTTATGTTCGGAATTTTCTCCATCGCTGTCTTGTAAGACTTGTTATGTTCGATGATCGAATGAACTATCTTCTTTCGACCAAAAAAAAAAAAAAAAAACGACAAGGATCAAATGAATTGACTGCATGATTGACCATGATATCCAAAGGAGTCATAAGTCAGGCCATATGAAATGAATTGACTCTATCCTTCGATTTGTCAAGCTTATAGAGTACCAAATATTGATTTATCCTCTTTTCCCTTTACCATTGCAATTTCCTTTTGTAATTCTGCCATCTGCAAGTAGTGAGGATAGCATATAAGAAAAGAGAAAGGAGAAACTAACGGGCCCAGGCCACTTTCAGATCATCTAGTTCCCCACCCAATGAATTTCAATTAACCTCTATATTGTGTGAAATACGTGCCCTCAGCAGCCAAAATCCTCATACTTCAAAAGTGAAGACACTGAGCAGGTAAATGCTGCAAGTCATTGTGATTTCCTTGATATCAACATCCACATTGCGGTGAAAAAGCAAGGAGCTGTGCACTTCCGGTAATAGGCTTACCGCAATTATCCTGAAAATCCACAGAGATATATCAGAGACTAAACATAATACTTGAACTCCATAAAGCCAATCAATGTGTGACCATTTAAATCATAGAAGCTGTGCCTGACCTAAAAAATCATAGAAGGTGCTTGAATGAACTTAATAAAGCCAATAAACGTGGATCACAAAGAGGTCTTCTGAATCAAATGGACCTACACGTTCTGAAGCCAATCAGCGGGAGACAAGGCACATAAAGCGAGAGTCCCAAGGAACTCTTCATCGGACTAGTTCGAATCTCATCGAATTGACCGTTAAAAACTTTGCATGCTCATGAATTACCTCTGTTCCCCATTGGGCATTCACGATTTGGATGGGCGAATGTGAGATAGCGAATTTGCGAGGATGAAGGTGTCAGCGGAATGGGAGAGTCAATTACGGTTGATTTGACGAAAGAGAGACTCGGCTTGAGAGAAATGGCAAGAAGGGATCGAATTTGGGCCAAACATTGAGAGCAATTTCTGCAAGATCTCACTTGAGGTTCATCAGGTGATTTGGGCGTGATCGAAGGTATTTGAGGCAAGAAGGAAGCAATGCAACGTTGTTGGGGGTTTCAAGTGGGGATTATTGGTTTTCGAGCGGTTCCATCCGGGAATTAAGAATCGAATCATAAGGACTGCTTTCCAATTTCTGGAATTGGGAATCAAACCGAAGTCTCCTGAAACTGGACCGGACTGGTCCCTTCATGGGTGGCCAATGGAACCAGTCCCATGTTTTTTTGTTTTTAATTCTTGTATTGCAATCAATTTAGGTATTTTCACTTTCGCTTCATGGGCAATCGAAATGCTTGTTCACGGGAACTCTCTGAATCTAGGGGCTTTTTGCTGGTTTTCTTCGTCGGGCAAAAAATTCGAAATGGTGTACAAAGAAAAGCCAAAAAAAAAGAGAGCATTTCTTCGATGTGATGCGAGACAGAGAGTGAGAGTCGAGCGGCCAAAAGCAGAGCAAGAGAGGAAGGTGAGAGTTGAGCAAGAGAGCGAGACCGCGAGAGGGAGGCGGCCAAAGCGACTCAGGCAAGAGTCGAGCGACAGAGTGAGACCGTGAGAGGGAGCCGAGTCGGTGCACTCGAGCTAGAGGGTGGTGAGCGAGAGAGAGAGAGAGAGAGAGAGATTAGGGTTGTTCGTTTAGATTTGTGAACGGGAGCGACTCGGGCGAGTAGCGCATGCGAGAGAGTACTTGAGGCTTGAGGGGATTTTTATTTTTATTTTTTAAAGTTTTTACAGATTTTCAAGAATATAACAAAAAAATAGTTGATCCGGTCCGAGTGGTCTTAGTGCGCAATTCCAGACATGGAACCTGAAATGACACCAAAAATCATTGTTTTAATTTTTTGAAATCAGAAACCAGACCAATATCCTTTAGAATGGCCCAGAACTAACCGATTTGGTTCAGTCCGTATAATTCATTTTGCTCACCGCTAGTTTCACATTGAAATGACACTGTTTTCAATAGCTGACATGGGATTTCAACTATCAATTATCAACGCAAGATCTTAGTTATTGCACAGCGTAAGATGGCCAACTATATATTTACATCCAAATTTTTCGACTTAAATTTATTAGCACTATATTAGAAAGTTATCAAAATGTGTACAACTAAACTAATCAGAAATTTGAGACTGAATTAATAGTTGTATAATTCATTTAAGAAATTTTAGATAATTTTCCCGACCCTGTAGATGCTCCGATAAACTATCAATCTTGGGTCATCTTTAAGTGTGATCACTCGAGCCAAGTCAAGGCCCATCTTTTACAGCGTGCCGAGTGGTAGGCAATATATAGTGATCCCTAAATATGAAACGTACGTGGGACACAAGGATTTCGAAAATACAGAGAAGGAGGTCTTTTGCAACCATTAAAAGCTACAGATAGGGCCAAAAAAAAAAAAATTTGAAAAGCCACGTTCAATGGACACAAAACAGGAAGAGCACCAAACATCAAATTCATTTTTAGCTTAGTCAGAAAAAACTGTGCCAATACAATTTTTTGGGATGTTCATTGAGTCCAAGGATATAAGTTTTCTCTAATATTGTTGGGGAGAACTGGACAACAATTCACTAAGGACTAATCCAATCCAAAATTAATTTCCCCCCCAAAACTAAACCGACTAAAATCGACTTAACCTCAATAATAACCGACAATATATTCTAGCAATACGACCTCATAATATGTAAATATAATGTCGAAATCTTAAGGAGATAAATCAATAATAACATCAAGATTTTATGTGAAAAACTCAATATGAAAAAAATTATTGACCACAAAAAACTTCTATTGATCACTAAAAATACTAGGATACACACACAATAAGTTTTTCTCTAATCACACATTAAAGGCTTAACATCAATAATATAATAGTATTTCACCACCACGATCGTGAATTAAGACATATAGAGTATGAAAACCTTAGCCATCATCAGAAAGTTCGGAGAAAGCTCTTAATGAACAAAACAATTAACTTTTACTGCACGATATCACGAAAACATATTGAAATTTGAGTCAATTCGGATAACATTTGGTCTTCAAATCAAGATAAGAAAGCCGCAATCTTTTTCTACTTTTTCTTCGTGAGCTCTTGGTGCTCCCCCTCTCTCCCTCTCCACTTCACGAACGAGCAGCCCTTTTTCCTCTTCTTATTGCTTTTTGACTTTGACTGCTTTTTTTTATTTTTTCACGTTGGCTAGGCCCCACAAAGGCGGACCCAGTCAACAAATATTTTGAGGTGTTCAGAAATCTCTTTCTATTAATGTTATCATTTTTTTGAAATTCTTTTTGCGGTAATGAAGTATTACGGATTCTCGCATACAAATCTAAATCTGCATCCAACATCAAATATGGGCACATAATTCGCACCGCGATAATTTACTTTCTAAGTGTCTCATAACTTATTATAGAGTTAATAATGTTAATTTCGAGATAATTGGGACCTTAGATTTTTTTAAAGTCTGGAGTTCAACTGTTTTTTCTTGGTCATTGCCAAAAATCAAAATAATCTCTAGCGATATATGCAATGGATGATGTTGTGTCTTGACTTGAAACTCTATTACTGGCTCTTTCCACATGCCTTCTGGTAAAAAAAAACAATGATAATAGCAATAAGGAAATGAAGCTACGGCCGGCAAGTCTTTATAGTTTGACTCGAACCCATGTTGCCGCGTTTATCTCATCTATAGAAAGGGTTTCGTAATTTCTCGCAATACTTGCGGACCTGTTCCCAATATCTTTCGTGAAACCTAACTCTGCACATTATAAAAACACACTTCAATCCCTCCTTTCCCTCTATTCTAATTTCTAAGTTCAAACCTCTCTCTCTCTCTCTCTCTCTCTCTCTCTCTCTCTCTCTCTCTCTCTCTCAAACTACACTTGCATATATTCTCGTTTTTGCCACGTCCATCTCTCTCTCCAAACTAACCTCAGACAGAAAGAAAAACACACTTCCCACGAATTTTGACTCGGTTAGTGGTAATTAAACTTTCAAGTAGAACATGACCCCGGATGTATGAATCTATTTGATAGTCTATTCATTTGGCAAGACAGAATTTAGTTTCCACGCACACAACTAGCTAATTGCTATTTCCTTCTTCTTCTTCTTCTTCTTTTTTTTTTTTTTTTGTTGTAGTTTGAGTTTTCGCGATATTTTAGATGGGTGACATCTCCATTGAAACGCTTCCTCAGATTGTCTCCAAATGCTTTGACTCCCTCGATGATGGCCACCTCAAACGAACCGGTAATCAACCTTATCTTCTGGTATTATATTGTCTAACTCTTTTCTATTTGTTTATAACAAGTTTGGCACATATTATTGTGCGAAATATACATTTTTTGTACTCGGAGTAACAGTTTAATATGCTTTATCCAAGTGTAATTCCTTCATAAATTACTGAAAAGCTAACTCAAGAGATAATGAAAGTTTTCCAAATGTAAAGGGTTGATCAGATTTTATCGGCTGACCGATCAGGGACCTTATGGACGATGAGCGCGAATATAATAATAGGGATGGTAGGAGCAGAAGTGCTTTGCCGGTCATGGGACATTGCTCAGCTGGGTTGGATTGCAGGCCCTGCTGCAATACTCTTGTTCTCTTTTGTGGGCTACTACACCTCTTGCCTCCTCTCCCATTGTTACCGCACTGGCGACCCCTACACCGGCGAGTGTAACTCCACTTATATGGACTCTGTTCACTCGATTCTCGGTATGGAATCCTATCACCTTGTTGTTGCTTCTCATTATTTGACTCCCGCACTTTGATTAAATTTCCCATTACCATATGTCTCCAAATGTATAGCAAAATGAGTCGTGTAACTTTTGATTAAGGCTGCGTTTGGAATTGGCCTTGCAAAGGGGCTTTGAGGCTCTAAAGGTACTTAGGTCAAAGTTTGGGTGTTTGGGAACCACTTTGCAATTCCCATTAGGCCAAAGTTGGCCTTCTGAAGGCTGAAAGCCCAAGGCAGGTGCAAGGGTGCCTTGGGCTTTCAGCTTTCTCGGCATACAAGTTACACTGTTCATCGTTTTATTTTTTTTCAAAACCATTCTATTCTACTGTTCATCGTCTTCTCTGCTGCTGAAGGACTTGTTGCTCGAAACTCCGCCGACGGCTCGGCATGGTCGCGGTGGCCCAGGAGACCGTCGCCGGGGAAGGGTGCGACCGTCGCCGGGGAGTGGTGCGTGTCTGGGGCGCGGTGATCGCCGTGGGTCGCGGCGGGGTCGCGCGGGATTGGGGGCGGCGAGGTCGCGCGGGAGGTCCCACGACCTTGCCGACCCAGATCCGGGGACGGCGAGGTCGCGCGACCCCTCCGCGACCCGGATCCGGGCGACGAGGTCCTCCCGCGACCTCACCGCCCCAGATCGGGTTGCGGCGGTCGCCGGAGGTTGCACGACCTCGCCGCGACCCGGATCCGGGGCGGCGAGGTCGCGGGACCTCGCCGCCCTAGATATGGGTCGCGGCGGGGTCGCCGACGTCCGGCCCTCCCGCCGAGGTCGCGGGACCTCGCCGCCCTGATCCGGGTCGCGGCGTGGTCGCCCGACGTCCGGCGGCCTCCGCCGAGGTCGCGCGACCTCGCCGCCCCGATCCGGGTCGCGGCGGGTCGCCCGACGTCTGGCTTGCCTCGCCGGGGGTCGCCCGACGTCCGGCAGCCCTCGCCAGGGTTCGCCCGACGTCTGGCTTCCCTCGCCGGGGGTCGCCCGACGTCCGGCAGCCCTCGCCGGGGTTCGCCCGACGTCCGGCAACCCTCGCCGGGGGTCTCCCGACCTTTGCCCTTACCAGTTAATTTTTTATATATATTTTTTAATTTGTTTTATCACAAAAGTCCTTTGTAAGTATAATTTTTCCAAACATCATTTTGCTCAAAGATACTTCACAATGGACTTTTAAATTGTAATTTACCAAACACAATTTGCATTCTGAAAAGTCCCCTCAACCTAAAGTCCTTTGCATTTTCCTAATGGCTTTCCCCAAAAGTCTAACCAAACGCACCCTAAGTGATAATAGTAACTTTACATTCAGGTGGAGCAAATTTTAAAGCATGTGGTTTTCTTCAATATGTAACCCTATTTGGAAACGCCATTAGCTGTGTCGTTCAAGCATCTCTCAGCATGAAGTGAGTACAATTCTACTTTCCCAAACTCTTGACAAATTTATTCATCAGATCACGACGAACTTCCACTTCTACTGTTTCTTATATAACCTGGCTGATTCAATGTTGTACACGTTCCCTCTTTCCAATAAAAGGGCAATAAAATATATGAATTGCTTCCACGAGAATGGGGAGAACTCGTGCCACGTTTTGGCTAATCCGTACATGATCATGTTCGGCATCACAGAGATTCTGCTGTCCCAGATTCAAGATCTCGATCAAATACGGTGGCTCTCTATTGTGGCCGCTGTTATGTTCGTCGCTTACTCTTTGATTGGTCTTGGCCTAGGAATTGCCCAAGTTGCAGGTACAGGTTTCTTCTTTTCCCAAAGACAGATGGCCAAGAAATTTCAAGAGATTATATTATCAATATCATAAAATAAGAAGTTGTTTCCCACAATTTTTTTTCTTGATGAACAGCTAGTGGAAGTTTCAAGGGTAGTCTTACAGTAATAAGCGTTGGGGATGCGACTAAAACCCAAAAAGATATGGAGATGTTTCCAAGCTCTTGGAAATATCGCCTCAGCATACTCATTTTATGAGATCCTTATTGAAACTCAGGTACTAAAACATGATTTCATCAGTTCGAAACCTAAGGAAATGGTAAAGAGTGGATAGAACAGACTGGAAATACCTTGTTTTCCTTTTATCTTTGACAGGACACCATCGGATCTCCACCATCAGAAGTAAAGACCATGAAGAAAGCCATTTCTCTGAGCACCGTGGTGATGACGACTATCTACATGCTATGTGGCTGCGTGGGCTATGCTGCTTTCGGTGATGACACTCCGGCAAATTTTCTGATCCACTTGGGTTTCAACAAGCCATTCTGGCTTCTTGATAGTGCCAATTCTGCTAATGTGATCCATCTTGTTGGAGCATACCAAGTAAACAGCCAGCCGATATTTGCCCTGGTCGAGAAACAGGCCGACCAGAGATGGCCTCGTAGTGAGCTCATCGCTAAAGAGATGAAGATCCTGGTACCAGGCTTGGGCCAATACAACATGAAGCTCTTTAGACTTGCTTGGAGGACGGTTTTCGTGATCCTGACCACTGTGATATCGATGCTATTCCCATTCGTCTTCAACAAAGACGTGGATATCGTCAGCTTGGGCTTTTGGCCTCTAATGGTCTATTTTCCCGTCGAGATGTATATTAGACAGAAACGAATTCCCAAATGACCACTAAATGGGTATACCTGCAAACGCTGAGCATGGCCTGTCTTGTGATATCGATCATGGCAGCTGCGGGTTCGGTCCCAGGACTTAAGGACGACCTTAAGACAAATTGGCCATACGGGATGAGCTACGATCAAAATGCATGGACCTTTAGTTGATCGGCCATTTCAAAAGAAAAGAATAACATCAAGGAAGTTTCTACTTTCATTGTTTAGTCTGGATTTACAAACTCTGTAGGTTCTAGCCATTGCTAAAGAAAACTTGCATTTTATGCAAGTGATGGTTACACATTGTCCTGTTGTAAAAAAATCTGAAATTTTGGTTATTCAAACCGCCACATCCACGTCAATTGGGTTAGGCTCCAATCATGCGATGACAAGTGTGCCGACCTTTCAAGGTTAACATAAGGGGGAGAGTGGAGAGTTATAGTATGAACAAAGAATGTCTCATGTTATTATCATGTATAAATTGATAATTAAACGAAATCTCATAATTCGAAAGCATTAGTATGTCCTTTTTAGGAAGAGGAAAAAGAAAAGGGATGCGTGGATATCAATATCTAAAGAAAAAGCGACTTTTTTACCTCTTGGAAGATACTTTAATAATAGTTAGATAAGGAATTTGAATGCAAGATAAGGACTCGAGCCCACGTGTGAATTGAGAATTCCTTCAAATGATTAACATGTGAATGGGGAAACATCACATCGATGGGTTGGCTTAGATTGAACATAATATAACCCAATTAGATTGATTGGCTTGTCCAATACCTCTTCGACATCCTCAACTAACTCTCTTTTTATCAAATGTTTCTCCGTGGCCTCAGTCAAGCCAGCTCTTTCATGTATATGTTTTCCCCTAAAAACCAAAATTGATTGGTGCCCCACTTCATTTAACAAATTCATTTGCTTCAATTCTATCTAGGTACTCAAAAATAGCTTCATGACCCTACTTACATTCCATTACTGATATATGCATATTAGGGAAGACCATATGACAAAACTTTTCTCAGACTTCAGGCATATTGCCGAGTTATAGATTGCATGCATTAACAAGTGATTTACGAGTGTGATTTATTGGGATTTTGGTCCCAAGAGATTGTTGTCTAGCATTATTAGCTCCACTTGTACATTTAACAAATATTGTTGGAGCACTAGTTAATTTAACTCAATATAGAAATAAAATTCCTCAAGAGGCTTCAAAAATAAATTACTTACTCCAAATGAGAAATTTATATTTTTCAAGTATTTTTTAATAAAGGCTTAATAAGTGCCCACCCTAGGGACAATTTTTAGCATTTTGCATACGATTTTATTGAAAGTTCTCATAACCATCGATGCATAGATAAGGTTTGCAACACGAGAATTCTCACATAATATTAAGAATTTTGTTTCATACATATTCAATGAGTGACATAAATAGGTTACATTTTCCTATATTGAACCTCCACCATATCTTTCGTTTTGGACACTCAACTTTTGTAGCTTAAAAAACCAAATTAGACCCAAAAATCAACTTTCAATTGAGATTTGAGACATATATCAGGATGTTAGTATTGAATCGATTGTAGTTATCGATATGATAGCTTTTGGTTAATAATGTGCAAATATAAACGTGTCTAGGACGTTTGGCAGAGGATGATCAAAGGATTTTAAGGGGTTTAGGCAATGTGATAAGGAAAGATGATTCCACCATTTTATGGAAATAGTTTCATAATTGTCGGAGAAGTAATGGTGAAGGAACTAAGGGATATGGAGATTCCCACTCAATGGGTGGAGGGCTAAACCCCACACACACGGAGCTTATGGAGGTCTCAACATGACACCTAACTGTTGCATTAAAACCCATTTTTCTATGACTCCGTCGGCCGACTACAAAAGTCTCTGCCTTGTCAGAAATCTTTTCTTTTGCTTTAGCGATATTCATCGCCGTACTCAATTACAGTGGACACATCTTGACTTTTGTACAAATATCTGCTCCATAAATATTTAGTCCATGCTACATTATTCGAGAAATTGCATCACGCATAACCTGTCTATAACCTAGGCCTAGCATCATTCCAACATCTTCCGTGAGCTCTAACTCCGCACAATACAAATACTACCATATAGTCACTTTTTTGCCACACCCATCTCTCTCCCTCTCTCGGAGTAAGTTTGAGCCTTTGGCTTTCAGGTGGGTGCACAAAACACAAAGCAACCTCAGAGTCACAGAGACCCACTTTCCACTGGTTTTGAACCGGTTAGTACTAATAAAACTTGCAAGTAGGACTAGCTACCATCCAGATTGAAACTACACGGATTCTGATGGATGAATAAATTTTAGAGGTCCTTTCATTTGGCAAAACAGAATTTAGTATCCACACACACAAACTTGCTAACAATTGCTATTTCCTTCCCTCTCTCTCTTTTTTTTTTTTTCTTTAGGACATTAAAAATGGATGAGAACGCTGCCACCAAGAACAACCAAAACCGCCGCCGCCGCCAAATCGGTGACATCTCCATTTTGAATGCCTCCCCAAAGCGTCTTCAGATGCTTTAGTTCATACTCCTCCGACAGCCACCTCAAACGAACTAGTAAGGGCGCGTTTGGTAACGTTTGTTCAAAAACTGTTCCGGGAACGAAAATAGAAAAAAGTGTTTCTATTCCTGGGAACAATTTTTGAACAAAAAGATGCGTTTGGTAAACTTGTTCCAAAATAAAAATGAATAGAAACACGTTTGGTAAATTTTTGTTCTTTTTTGTTTCTTTTAATTTTTTTAATATTTTTATTTTTTTCTTCTTTCGGCCGGTCGCCGGCCTCGGCGACCGGCCGACGGGGGCGACCTCGCCCGGCCACGGCGAGGCTCGCCAACCCCGGCGAGGTCGAGCCTCGCCGTCGTTGGGCGAGGCTCGGCCTCGCCTGGGATCTGGCGAGCCCGAGCTCACCCGGCCAAGGCAAGGCTCGGCGTCGCCGCGCGGCGAGCTCGGGCTCGCCCGGATCTGGCGAGGCCGCGCCTCGCCCGTGCGGGGCGACGCGAGCCTCGCCCGAGGGCCGGCGACGCTCCGGCGAGGTTGCCGACCCTCGACGGCGTCGCGGCCAAAGAGAAAAGAAGAAGAAAAGAGGAAGAAAAGAGAAGAGAGAGAAGAAGAAGCAAGAAACAAGAAATTGTTTCTTCAAAATTGTTTGAACGAGAAACAATTTTTTTTTTTTTTCTCGTTTCTGTTCTTTTTGAGTTCCGGAAACAAAAAAACAAAAAAAGAACAAAATGCAACCAAACGCGTTTCTGTTCTTTTTTGTTCCCGAAACAAAAAAACAGAAAATCTGTTTATAAATAGATTTCAGAAGTGAAAACATGCAGGGCCTAATCAACCTTATCTTCTTACATTCCTAATTCATTTCTGCTTGTGAGAAAGATAAAATTTTTGCACTCAAACTAACAATTTAAACATAATTCCTTCATATACTATTACTAAAAAACTTAGGAGACAATGAAAATATTTCAAATGTAAAGAGTCAATTAGATTTTATCAGTTGATCAATCTGGGACATTGTGGATGGTGAGTGCACACATGATAATAGCCGTGATAGGATCAGGAGTGCTTTTGCTTGCATCGGACATTGCTCTGCTGGGCTGGATTGCAAGTCCTGTTGTGATGTTCTTTTTCCCCTCCGTGTGCTACTGCACCAATCGCCTGCTCTTTAATTGTTACCGCATTGGCAACCTTAACTCTAGCAGATATAACCACACTTACATGGACTCTATTCGTTCAATCCTTGGTATGGAATTCCATCACATATTATCGCTTCTCATTACTTGAAATCCGCACTTTGATTAAATTTCCCACATGAACAAAAGATCCAATGGATGAAAATAGAAGAGTGAGATTTTTTGGGGGATATAAATCTCCAGACATCCACCATGGAGACCGGATCATGATCATATTAATCTAACTTTTAGTTTGTCCTAGTGGTTTGCTTCGACTAGTATTCCCTGCTCAAACCTGGGCATTTGGATTTGCTGCATGATCTCGACAACTCCGAGACATGAGAAGAATCGGATGTAAGATTGGCCTAACAGTGGTATTGGTCACATTAAAATCTTGTTTTGATTATCCAAAAATGGCTAGCAACAGTCAAAGTGCAGAATGTCAGGGTGAACGACAAGGGTAGCGAACAGAAAAATTACCTATCATTATAACAACACTTTCACATAACCATGGCATTTTGAAGAAATATCATATGGTAAACCCTTTTTGTAGCTGCACCAACAGAAGAGCAAAGCATCCAAGATATCTTAGAAACCTCGAATGTATCCCTTTTCCCTGATGTCACTCCTGTTGTTGGGTAAAAGGAATCTTATTTTACATCTTCATATTGCCATATGAGAGAGCTCTAGTTTAGTTGGAAATGTGGTTCTTGCTATACTCACAAGATTATGCTTTTAAAGCGAAGTTCCACTTTGACTTTTTACCGAGCAAAAATTTATAGACATTCATTATACATTTGTTTTGCAGAAAACAAGTGATATGAAAAATATTTTCCAAAAGATGATGATTTTTATTGTTCAAAATAACTAGTCAATAAATAATATTTTTTATTATAATTTATGTTTAAACATATTTGTAAACAATTTATAAAATATACAAGTGATCAAATTTTGAGAAAATATTTTCCCAAATGTTGATCTTTTGTGTAACAAGCATACACTTATTCAGAGTTTATTTTTGTGCAAAATTGACTGATTGAATATATTTATTTATAGTTTATTTTTGACGTGGGCAATTTACGTTAATTGGTGAGTGGTAAGGTAATTTTTGCATTCATAAAATACTTACCAACGCACAGGTAATTTAACGATGCCGAAGCTAAATTTACATACACAAAATACAATTTTAAAAATATAAGTTTGCTTTCGTGATATAAGAGCTTGTATTGCTACGATAAGACTTTATTAGCTATGAATAAGTATAATTAAGAAGAATGTCAAGGATTAGGGCACGCTCGATTTCCTAATTAGAAGGAAAATTACTTACTACCACTGCGACTTCGGATTAGGTAAGTTACTGTAGCCGTTGTTACGATTACATCATATCAAATAAATTTGAACAAATCCACCACGCTGATTACCTGAAGAGGTTAGCCGTCGCCAATTTACCGTTTCGACCTCGCGCGCCCAACCCACTTTCCTATTCTACAAGGGGCAAATTCGGAAGCGAATTAAATAAGTTACTGTTAGCCGTAGCCAATTTACCGTTTCGACCTCAATCCACTTTCCTATTCTGCAAGGGGCAAATTCGGAACGACGGGCGAAATGACGCTACATATTCGCTACGGCTTCATCGGTTCAGTCGCATCATCTCTCTCCCACCTTCTTCTTCTTCTTCTTCTTCTTCGCATGTTGCTCCCTCCGCTTGCTTCCTTTTCCTCTCTCGACGGAGCCACATTCCGGCTCAATGGGAGATGCCGGAGCTGCATCTGCTTCGGCCGTGCGGCCGATCGTCGAAGACGGGACGCCCCCGTGTGGGGGCCACAGAGAGAGAGGAATGGGGCTATGATCGGGGCACGGCGCTCTCTGTGGCTGCAAAGGCGGGGCTGAGCAACGACGTTCAGGCGGGCGACGGATTCGAGGGCGTGCTGGAGTTGAGGCGGACGTGTGAGTATCTCGAATTTTTTCTCTCTGGCTTGGTTGAATGGGTGTTGTTGCGTGATGATTATGCTGCTGTCGTTTGGGGCGTAAATCTTGTCGGAGGAGATGGGTTTTTTGATTCCTTACTCTGATTTGTGCCAAAACCTTTTATTTCTCAGATCATCTTTGGGAGTAGGAATTTTCTTCTAAAGAACATGACTTATGATAGGATATCTTTTTTAGCAGTAATTTTTCGACAAATCTGTGCTCTTTCTTATAAAAAGTTCAGATTTTTGTTTTTTGTACATAGAATATGAATCTGGTGCTTAGAAAGTTCTTTGTTACGGAGTAGGAATTTTCTTTTAAAGAACATGACTTATGATAGAATATCTCTTTGAGCAGTAATTTTTTGACAAATCTGTTCTCTTTCTTATAAAAAAAGTTTTGATTTTTGTTTTTTGTACATAGAATATGAATCTGGTGCTTAGAAAGTTCTTTGTTACGGAGTAATTCGTTTGCCAGGGTTTTTTTTGGTTTTTCAACCTGTTTGGTGATCCTGTTGTAACGTGAACATATCAAGACAGTGACATGCCTCGACAAATCATACTGTTTGTTGTACTTTGATTTTGGCAAAGCACCTTGATTCACTATTGCTTATCCTCAGATCAAGCCTTGTAATCATTTTGCTATAGATCTTGCACCCGTGCTTTTTCTTTACCATTTTGCTTTGCTAACTGCTGTACCTGATGGAATTTTTCCTCACTGTGATTTATCCATGACTTTATGAGCACAAGAATCGCACACAAGAATCTCTTTCTAAATAGCTTTATGAGCAGCAAGTTTTCAAAAATATCTCCTTTTTGCCAAATAAGTTTAAACTTTTGTTTTCTCCTTCTGAATATATTTCTCTTTTTTGAAAACCTTTTTAAAAGACATTTCGTGGAAATCTATCTTTGTTTGAAAGATGTGTGATACTTTTGTTTTGTGATTTCTAAATATGAACTTCTTGATTTTAAGTTTTCGTTAAAGAGTGACCGGGTTTAAAAGTTTTTTCTCAAAGTCGTTTCCAAATGTTGTAAATTTTCACAATTTCCTTCCTTACTCTGTTTTGTACAAGACACCATTTCAAACAACTTTGGCACTTTAAATTTGCTTTTAAAGAAGGTCGTGCAAATTATTCTGGAGTCTTTCACGAGATTTTCTAATGTACTTCCTCCTAACTTTCCAAGCAGCAAGTTTTCAAATATCTCTTTTTTTCCAAATAAGTTCAATTTTGTTTTCTCATTTGAATATATCTGTATTTTCTTACAGTTCTTTATTATGACATTTTGTAAAAATCTTCTCTGTTTAAAAGAGCTGTGATACTTTTGCTTTGTCCTTTCTGAATATCAATTTCTTGAGCTTAAGTTTTCTGTTAATGATTATAACTGGATTTAAAGTTTCTTCTCAAATTTGTTTCAAATGTTGCAAATTATGACAATTTTCATCCTTACTCTGTTTTGTACAAGACCTACCTTTTTCAAACCACTTTGGAAGTTTAAATTTGCTTTGAAAGAACGTAATGCAAATTATTTTTGATACTTTCACAAGTTTTTCCATAGCCTTATGAGCGGCAAGTTTTCAAATATCTCTTTTTGCTGAAAAAGTTCGAACTTTTGTTTTCTCATTTGAATATATTTCTCTTTTTGAAAACCTTTTTAAGGACATTTCATAAAAATCATTCTCTGTTTGAAAAAGGTGTGATACTTTTGTTTTCTCATTTCTCAATATTAACTTCTTGATTTTGAGTTTTCTGTTAAAGAGTAAGTGGATTTAAAAGTTCCTCCTCAAAGTCGTTTCCAAATGTTGCAAATTATGACAATTTTCTTCCTTACTCTCTTTCGTACAAGACTACTTTTTTTCCAATCAACTTTTGGAGTTTAAATTTTGCTTTTAAAGAACGTCGTGCAGAGTATTTAAGATTCTTTCACAAGTTTTTCTAATGTATTTCCTCATAACTTTATGAGCGGCAAGTTTTCAAATATCTCTTTTTTGCCAAATGAGTTTAAACTTTTGTTTTTTCCTTGTGGATATATTTCTCTTTCTTGAAAACGTTTTGAAAGACAAAATCTATCTTTGTTTGAAACGTGTGATACTTTTGTTTTGTCATCTTTCAATTTTAACTTCTTGATTTTAATTTTCTGTTAAAGAGTAACTGGATTTAGAAGTTCTCCTCAAATTCGTTTCCAAATGTTGCAAATTATGACAATCTTCTCTGTTTTGTACAAGACCTACTTTTTTTCAAACCACTTTGGTAGTTTAAATTTGCTTTTAAAGAAGGTAATGCAAATCATGTCAGATTCTTTCACAAGTTTTTTTAATGCATTTCTCCGTAGCTTTATGACCAACAAGTTTCAAATATCTCTTTTTGGCCTAATAAGTTTTAAACTTCTGTTTTCTCCTTTTGAATATATTTCTCTTTTCTGAAAACCTTTTAGAAGACATTTCGTAAACGTCTATCTCTCTTGCAAGAGCTGTGATACTTTTGTTTTGTCCTTTCTGAATATTAATTTCTTGAGTTTAAGTTTTCTTTTAAAAGAGTATAACTGGATCTAAAAATTCTCCTTAAAGTTGTTTCCAAATGTTGCAAATTACGACAATTTTCTTCCTTACTGTGTTTTGTCAAAGACCCACTTTTTTCAAACCACTTTGGGAGTTTAAATTTGCTTTTTAAGAGTGTAATGCAAATTATTTCAGATTCTTTCGCAAGTTTTTCCAATGCATTTCCTCATAAAGTTTTCAAATGTCTCTTTTTTGCCTAATAAGTTTCATTTTGTTTTCTCCTTTGAATATATGTCTTTTTGACAATTCTTTATTATGACATATTGGAAAAATGTTCTCTGTTTAAAAGAGTTGTGATACTTTTGTTTTGTCCTTTCTGAATATTAACTTGTTGAGTTTAAGTTTTCTGTTAAAAGAGTATAACTGGCTTTAAAGATTCTCCTCAAAGTTGTTTCCAAATGTTTACGAATTATGATAATTTTCTTCCTTACTCTATTTTGTACAAGACCTACTTTTTCAAACCACTTTGGGAGTTTAAATTTGCTATTAAAGAACGTCATGCAAAGCATTTTAGATTCTTTCACAAGTTTTTCCAATGCATTTCCTCAAACTTTTATGAGCAGCAAGTTTTCAAATATCTCTTTTTTGCCAAATAAGTTTAGACTTTTGTTTTCTCCTTTTGAAGATATCTGTCTTTTTTTACAGTTGTTTATTATGACATTTCATAAAAATGTTCTCTGTTTAAAAGAGCTGTGATACTCTTGTTTTGTCCTTTCTGAATATTAACTTCTTGAGTTTAAGTTTTCTGTTAAAAGAGTATAATTGTATTTAAAGTTTCTCCTCAAAGTTGTTTCCAAATGTTGCAAATTATGACAATTTTCTTCCTTACTCTGTTTTGTACAAGACCTACTTTTTTCAAACCACTTTGGGAGTTTAAAATTGCTTTTAAAGGATGTAATGCAAATTATTTTAGATTCTTTCACAAGTTTTTCCAATGTATTTCCTCAAATTTATGAGTGGCAAGTTTTCAAATATCTCTTTTTTGCCAAATAAGTTTAGACTTTTGTTTTCTCCTTGTGGATATATTTCTCTTTCTTGAAAACTTTTTGAAAGACATTTCATGAAAATCTATCTTTATTCGAAAGAGGTGTGATACTTTTGTTTTGTCATTTCTAAATATTAACTTCTTGATGTTTTCTGTTACAGAGTGACTAGGTTTTAAAAGTTTCTTCTCAAAGTCATTTCCAGATTTTGCGAATTTTCACAATTTTCTTCCTTACTCTGTTTTGTACAACACACACCTTTTCAAACCACTTTGGCACTTTAAATTTTCTTTTAAAGAAGGCTGTGCAAATTATTCTGGAGTCTTTTACAAGTTTTTCTAATTTATTTCCTCATAACTTTCTGAGCAACAAGTTTTTAAATATCTCTTTTTTGCCAAATAAGTTTAATTTTGTTGTCTCCTTTGAATATTTGTCTTTTTTGACAGTTCTTTATTATGACATTTTGTTTAAAAGAGCTGTGATACTTTTGTTTTGTCCTTTGTGAATATTAACTTCTTGAGTTTAAGTTTTCTGTTAAAAGAGTATAACTGGATTCAAAGTTTCTCCTCAAAGTCATTTCCACGTGTTGCAAATTATGACAATTTTCTTCCTTACTCTGTTTTGTACAAGACTTACTTTTTCAAACCACTTTGGGAGTTTAAATTTGCTTTTAAAGAAGGTAATGCAAATTATTTCAGATTCTTTCACAAGTTTTTCCAATGCATTTCCTCATAGCTTTATGAGCAACTAGTTTTCAAGTATCTCCTTTTTGCCAAATAAGTTCAAACTTTTGTTTTCTCCTTCTGAATATATTTCTCTTTTTGAAAACCTTTTTAAAAGACATTTCGTGAAAATCTTTGTTTGAAAGAGGTGTGATACTTTTGTTTTATGATTTTTAAATATTAACTTCTTGATTTTAAGTTTCCTGTTAAAGAGCGACTGAGTTTAAAAGTTTCTTCTCAAAGTTGTTTCCAAATGTTGCGAATTTTCACAATTTTCTCCCTTACTCTGTTTTGTACAAGACACCTTTTCAAACAACTTTGGCACTTTACATTTGTTTTTAAAGAAGGTCGTGCAAATTATTCTGGACTCTTCCACAAGTTGTTCTAATCTATGTCCTTATAACTTTCTGAGCAGCAAGTTTTCAAATCTCTTTTTTGCCAAATAAGTTTATTTTTGTTTTCTCCTTTGAATATATCTGTCTTTTTTCACAGTTCTTTATTATGACATTTTGTAAAAATATTATCTGTTTAAAAGAGCTGTGATACTTTTGTTTTGTGCTTTCTGAATATTAACTTCTGAATATTAACTTCTTGAGTTTAAGTTTTCTGTCAAAAGAGTAACTCGATTTAAAGTTTCTCCTCAAAGTCGTTTCCAAATGTTGCAAAGTATGACAATTTTCTTCCTTACTTTGGTTTTGTACAAGGCCTACTTTTTTCAAACCAATTTGGGAGTTTAAATTTGCTTTTAAAGAAGGTAATGCAAATTATTTCAGATTCTTTCACATGTTTTTCTACCGTATTTCCTCATAACTTTAAAAGAGCTGTGATACTTTTATTTTGTCCTTTCTGAATATTAACTTCTTGAGTTTAAGTTTTCTGTTAAAAGAGTGTAACTTGATTTAAAGTTTCTCCTCAAAGTCGTTTCCAAATGTTGCAAATTATGACAATTTTCTTCCTTACTTTGTTTTGTACAAGGCCTACTTTTTCAAACCAATTTGGGAGTTTAAATTTGCTTTTAAAGAAGGTAATGCACATTATTTCAGATTCTTTCACATGTTTTTCTACCGTATTTCCTTGTAGCTATATGAGCAGCAAGTTTTCAAATCTCTCTTTTTTGCCAAGTAAGTTTTAAACTTTTGTTTCCTCCTTTCGAATGTATCTCTCTTTTTGAAAACCTTTTTAGAGACATTTCATAAACATCTGTCTTTTTGCAAGAGGTGTGATACTTTTGTTTTGCCATTTCTCAATATTAACTTCTTGATTTTGAGTAAATGTTCCTCCTCAAAGTTGTTACCAAATGTTGCAAATTATGACAATTTTCTTCCTTAATCTCTTTTGTACTAGACTACTTTTTCCCAATCAACTTTGGGAGTTTAAATTTGCTTTTGAACAACGTCATGCAGAGTATTTAAGATTCTTTCACAAGTTTTTCCAATGTATTTTCTCATAGCTTTATGAGCGGCAAGTTTTCAAATATCTCTTTTTTGCCAAATGAATTTGAACTTTTTCTTTCTCCTTGTGGATATATTTTTCTTCCTTGAAAACTTTTTGAAAGACATTTTGTGAAAATCTATCTTTATTTGAAAGAGGTGTGATACTTATATTTTGTCATTTCTAAATATTAACTTCTTGATTTTAAGTTTTCTGTTAAAGAGTGACTGGCTTTTAAAAGTTTCTTCTCAAAGTCATTTCCAGATTTTGCGAATTTTCACAATTTTCTTCCTTACTCTGTTTTGTACAACACACACCTTTTCAAACAACTTTGGCACTTTAAATTTTCTTTTAAAGAAGGTCGTGCAAATTATTCTGGAGCCTTTCACAAGTTTTTCTAATTTATTTCCTCATAACTTTCTGAGCAACAAGTTTTTAAATATCTCTTTTTTGCCAAATAAGTTTAATTTTGTTGTCTCCTTTGAATATATGTCTTTTTGACAGTTCTTTATTATGACATTTTGTTTAAAAGAGCTGTGATACTTTTGTTTTGTCCTTTGTGAATATTAACTTCTTGAGTTTAAGTTTTCTGTTAAAAGAGTATAACTGGATTCAAAGTTTCTCCTCAAAGTCATTTCCACGTGTTGCAAATTATGACAATTTTCTTCCTTACTCTGTTTTGTACAAGACTTACTTTTTCAAACCACATGGGGAGTTTAAATTTTCTTTTAAAGAAGGTAATGCAAATTTTTTCAGATTCTTTCACAAGTTTTTCCAATGCATTTCCTCATAGCTTTATGAGCAACTAGTTTTCAAATATCTCCTTTTTGCCAAATAAGTTCAAACTTTTGTTTTCTCCTTCTGAATATATTTCTCTTTTTTGAAAACCTTTTTAAAAGACATTTCGTGAAAATCTTTGTTTGAAAGAGGTGTGCTACTTTTGTTTTATGATTTTTAAATATTAACTTCTTGATTTTAAGTTTCCTGTTAAAGAGCGACTGAGTTTAAAAGTTTCTTCTCAAAGTTGTTTCCAAATGTTGCGAATTTTCACAATCTTCTCCCTTACTCTGTTTTGTACAAGACACCTTTTCAAACAACTTTGGCACTTTACATTTGTTTTTAAAGAAGGTCGTGCAAATTATTCTGGACTCTTTCACAAGTTGTTCTAATCTATGTCCTTATAACTTTCTGAGCAGCAAGTTTTCAAATATCTCTTTTTTACCAAATAAGTTTATTTTTGTTTTCTCCTTTGAATATATCTGTCTTTTTTCACAGTTCTTTATTATGACATTTTGTAAAAATATTATCTGTTTAAAAGAGCTGTGATACTTTTGTTTTGTCCTTTCTGAATATTAACTTCTTGAGTTTAAGTTTTCTGTCAAAAGAGTGTAACTTGATTTAAAGTTTCTCCTCAAAGTCGTTTCCAAATGTTGCAAATTATGACAATTTTCTTCCTTACTTTGTTTTGTACAAGGCCTACCTTTTTCAAACCAATTTGGGAGTTTAAATTTGCTTTTAAAGAAGGTAATGCAAATTATTTCAGTTTCTTTAACATGTTTTTCTACCGTATTTCCTCATAACTTTAAAAGAGCTGTGATACTTTTGTTTTGTCCTTTCTGAATATTAACTTTGAGTTTAAGTTTTCTGTTAAAAGAGTGTAACTTGATTTAAAGTTTCTCCTCAAAGTTGTTTCCAAATGTTGCAAATGTTGCAAATTGTGACAATTTTCTTCCTTACTTTGTTTTGTACAAGGCCTACTTTTTTCAAACCAATTTGGGAGTTTAAATTTGCTTTTAAAGAAGGTAATGCAAATTATTTCAGATTCTTTCACATGTTTTTCTACCGTATTTCCTCGTAGCTATATGAGCAGCAAGTTTTCAAATTTCTCTTTTTGCCAAGTAAGTTTTAAACTTTTGTTTCCTCCTTTCGAATATATCTCTCTTTTTTGAAAACCTTTTTAGAAACATTTCATAAACATCTGTCTTTTTGCAAGAGGTGTGATACTTTTGTTTTGCCATTTCTCAATATTAACTTCTTGATTTTGAGTAAATGTTCCTCCTCAAAGTCATTTCCAAATGTTGCAAATTATGACAATTTTCTTCCTTACTCTCTTTTGTACTAGACTACTTTTTCCCAATCAACTTTGGGAGTTTAAATTTGCTTTTGAAGAACATCATGCAGAGTATTTAAGATTCTTTCACAAGTTTTTCCAACATATTTCCTCATAGCTTTATGAGCGGCAAGTTTTCAAATATCTCGTTTTTGCCAAATGAATTTGAACTTTTGTTTTCTCCTTGTGGATATATTTTTCTTCCTTGAAAACTTTTTGAAAGACATTTTGTGAAAATCTATCTTTTTTTTTTAAAGAGGTGTGATACTTTTGTTTTGTGATTTCTAAATATTAACTTCTTGATTTTAATTTTCTGTTAAAGAGTGGGTGGATTGAAAAGTTTCTCCTTAGAGTCTTTTCCAAATGTTGCGTATTTTGACAATTTTCTTCCTTACTCTGTTTTGTACAAGACACTTTTTCAAACAACTTTGGCACTTCAAATTTGCTTTTAAAGACAGTCGTGCAAATTAAGTTTTTCTAATATATTTCCTCGTAACTTTTCTAAACAGCAAGTTTTCAAATATCTCTCTTTTGCCAAATGAGTTTAATTTTGTTTTCTCCTTTAAATATGTCTTTTTTTATAGTTGTTTATTATGACATTTTGTAAAAATGTTCTCTGTTTGAAAGAGCTGTGATACTTTTGTTTTGTCCTTTCTGAATATTAACTTTTTGAGTTTAAGTTTTCTGTTAAAAGAGTATAACTGGATTTAAAGATTCTCCTCAAAGTTGTTTCCAAATGTTGCAAATTATGACAATTTTCTTCCTTGCTCTATTTTGTACAACGCCTACTTTTTTTCAAACAACTTTGGGAGTTTAAATTTGCTTTTAAAGAAGGTAATGCAAATTATTTCAGATTCTTTCACTAGTTTTTCCAATGCATTTCCTCATAGTGTTATGAGCAGCAAGTTTTTAAATATTTCTTTTTGCCAAATAAGTTTTAAACTTTTTTTCTCCTTTTGAATATATTTCTCTTTTTTGAAAACTTTTTAAAGACATTTTGTAAAAATCGATCTGTGTTTGAAAGAGGTGTGATACTTTTGTTTTGCCATTTCTCGATATTAACTTCTTGATTTTAAGTTTTCTGTTAAAGAGTAACTGGATTTATAACTTTCTCTTCAAAGTTGTTTCCAAATGTTGCACATTATGACAATTTTCTTGCTTACTCTGTTTTGTACGAGACCTACTTTTTCAAACAACTTTTGGAGTTTAAATTTGCTTTTAAAGAAGGCCGTGCAAATTATTTTGGATGCTTTCACAACTTTTTCCAATGTATTTCTCCAAAACTTTTTGAGTGGCAAGTTTTCATGTATCTCTTTTTTGCCAAATAAATTTAAACTTTTGTTTTCTCCTTTTGGATATATTTCTCTTTTTTGAAAACTTTTTGAAAGACATTTCATGAAAATCTATCTTTGTTTGACAGAGGTGTGATACTTTTTTTTTTTTTTTTTTTTTTTGTGAAGATGTGATACTTTTGTTTTCTCCTTTTGGATATATTTCTCTTTTTGAAAACTTTTTGTAAGACATTTCGTGAAAATCTCTCTGTTTGACGGAGGCGTGTTACTTTTGTTTCGTCATTTCTAAGTATTAATTTCTTGATTTTAAGTTTTCTGTCAAAGAGTAAATGGATTTAAAAGTTTCTCTCCTAAGTTGTAGCCAAATGTTGCGAATTATGACAATTTTCTTCCTTACTCTGTTTTCTACGACACACTTTTCCAAACATCTTTGGCAGTTTAAATTTGCTTTTAATGAAGGTCATGCAAATTATTTTGGATTCTTTCACAAGTTTCTCCAATCTATTTCCTCATAACTAGTTTTCAAGTATCTCTGTTTTGCCAAATAAGTTTAATTTTGTTTTTTGCTTTGAATATGTCTTTTTTTATAGTTCTTTATTATGACATTTCGTAAAAATGTTATCTGTTTGAAACTGCTATGTTACTTTTAAATATTAACTGCTTGAGTTTAAGTTTTCTGTTAAAGAATATAACTGGATTTAAAGTTTCTCCTTGAAGTTGCTTCCAAATGTTGCCAATTATCACAATTTCTTCCTTACTCTTGTTTTGTACAAGACCTACATTTTTCAAACGACTTTGGGAGTTTCAATTTTCTTTTAAAGAACGTCTTGCAAAGTATTTTAGATTCTTTCACAAGTTTTTCCAATGTATTTCCTCATAGCTTTATGAGCGGGAAGTTTTCAAATACCTCTTTTTGCCCAATAAGTTTAAACTTTTGTTTTCTCATTTGGAATATATTTCTCCTTTTTAAAACTTTTTAAAGACATTTCATAAGATCTATCTCTGTTTGAAAGATGTGTGATGCTGTTGTTTTGTCATTTCTAAATATTTAGTTCTTGATTTTAAGTTTCTGTAAAAGAGTAACCGGATTTAAAAGTTTCTTCACAAAGTCGTTTCCAAATGTTGCAAATTATGGCAATTTTCTTCCTTCCTCTATTTGTTCAAGACACTTTTTCAAACAACTTAGGGTGTTTAAATTTGCTTTTAAAGAAGGTCATGGAAATTTTTTTTGATTCTTTCACAAGTTTTTCCAATCTATTTCGTCAACTTAATGAGCAGCGAGTTTATATCTCTTTTTGTAAACTAAGTTTAAAAGTTTTGTTTTCTCCTGTTGAATACATGTCTTTTTTTACAGTTATTTATTATGACATTTAGTAAAATTTTTCTCAATTTAAAAGAGCTGTGATCCTTTTGTTTTGTCCTTTCTGAATATTAACTTCTTGAGTTTAAGTTTTCTGTTGAGAGTATGACTGGATTTAGAGTTTCTCCTCAAAGTTGTTTACAAATGTTGCAAAATATGACAATATTCTTCCTTACTCTATTTTGTACAAGACCTACTTTTTCAAACCATTTTGGGAGTTTAAATTTGCTTTTAAAGAACATCATGCAAATTATTTTAGATTCTTTCACAGGTTTTCCCACTGTATCTCTTCATAGCTTTACAAGCAGCAAGTTTTCAAATATCCCTTTTTTGCCAAATAAGTTTAAACTTTTGTTTTCTCCTTTTGAATATATCTCTTTTTTTACAGCTTTTTATTATAGACATTTGGTAAAAATGTTCTCTGTTTGAAAGAGCTGTGATAGTTTTGTTTTGTCATTTCTGAATATTAACTTCTTGATTTTAAGTTTTACAGTTCTTTTTACAGTTCTTTATGTGTCTTTTTGACAGTTCTTTATTATGACATTTTGTAAAAATGTTCTCTGTTTGAAAGAGCTGTGATACTTTTGTTTTGTCCTTTCTAAATATAAACTTGTTGAGTTTAAGTTTTCTGTTAAAGAGTATAACTGGATTTTAACGTTTCTCCTCAAAGTTGTTTCCAAATGTTGCAAATAATGACAATTTTCTTCCTTACTCTGTTTTGTTAAGCAAGTTTTCAAGTATCTCTTTTTTTTCCAAATAAGTTGAACTTTTATTTTCTTCTATTGAAATATCCTTTTACTTGTCGGAAGTTCTGACATTTCGTTAAAATCTCACTCTATTTTAAATTGTAACTAGATTCGTCTTTTTATACCATTTTTCTTTTAAAGAACGTCACACAGGAATCTCTTTATTAATAGCTATATATGAACAGCAAGTTTTCAAGTATCTCTTTTTTGCCAAATTAGTTCAATTCTGTTTTCTCCTTTTGAATATATCTTCGTTTTTTTGGGAAGTTCTGACATTTTGTAAAAATATCTCTCTCTGTGAGAGAGAGAACGCAACCGGGTTTAAAGTTTTCTTTCAACATGTTTGTAAATCGTGGAAATGATTGTATTTTTCTTCCTTACTCTGTTTTGTTTGAGATTTACTATTTTCAATCAACATTGGATTGGGAGTTTATATTTGCTTTTAAAGAATGTCATACAAATCATTTTAGATTCTATATACGAGTTTTACCAAGTTATTTCTTTATAGATTCATGATCAGAAGGTTTGCAAGTATCTCTTTTTCCCAAAACTTATAACTTTTGTTCTCTTTTTTTGTGTACCTCACTATTTTGAAAGTTCTTATCTCTCTGTTTTAAATAATTTTGAGACTTTTGTGTTGTCCTTTCTAAATATTAACTCCTTGATTTGAAGTTTTCTATCATAGAGCAACTGGATTTAAAGTTTTCTTCCATAATGGTTTGTATGGTGGAAATGATGGCATTTTTATTCCTTACTCTGTTTTGTACGAGACTTACTATTTTCAAGAATGTCATGTGAATTAATTTAGATTTTGTCGCAAGTTTCTCCAATCGATTTCTCAATAGCTTCATGAGAATTAATTTGCTTTTAAAGAATGTCATGTGAATTATTTGCAAATCTCTTTTTGCCAAAAGAACGTACACTACTATTTTGTCCTTTTTTGTATTTTTAAAAGTTCTGTGTTAAACAGATTTCATAATATATCTCTCTGTTTTAAAGAATTGTGAGTCTTTTACTTTGTTTTTTCAAAATATTAACTTCTTTGTTTTAGGTATCCTGTCTTAGGTATCCTGTCTTTAAGTAACCGGATTCAAAATATTCTTCTAAAGTCGTTTAAAATGTTTTGTTAAATAGATCATTCTATTTTAAAAATTGCAAGAGTTTTGTTTTGTCCTTTCTAAATATTAAGTTCTTGAATTTAAGTTTCCTGCCTTTGAGTGACTAGATTCAACGATTTTATTAAAAGTAGTTTCCAAATCTTGCAAATTATGGCAATTTTCCTCCAAACAAGACCTATTGTTTTCAAAGTTTAAATTTGCTCTTAAAGAACGTCGTGCAAATTATTTTAGATTCTATCACAAGCTTTTCCAATCTGATTTTGAATTACTTTATGAAGCTTGCTAGTATCTCTTTTACGTGCCAAAAAACCTGAACTTTTGTTTTATTCTTTATCTTTCTCTCTCTGTTTTAAAAGTTCTTTCTTAAGGAGATTTGTTAATATCTCTGTGTAATAAAGAATTGTGACCATATGATTTCGTCCTTTCTAAATATTGACTTCTTGAATTTTCTGTTTTAGAGTAACTGGATCTAAAGTTTTCTTTGAAATTCATTTCCAAATATTACAAATTTGGGCAAATTTGTGCAAGACCTACTATGTTTCCAAATTACATTGGAAGTTTAAATTGGCTTCTAGAGAACATCAAGCAAATTATATTAGATTCTATCACAAGATATTCCAATCTCTTTCTCAATAGCTTGATGAGCAGAAGGTTTGCATGTATCTCCTTTTTTCCGAAAAGTAATTGGGTTTAAAGTTTTCTTTCAAAAATTTTTGTAAATTGTGGAAATGATGGTTATTTCCTTCTTTACTCTGTTTTGTCCGAGATCTACTATTTTCAATGGACATTGGATTTCAATTTGCTTATAAAGACGCCATGCAAATCATTTTAGATTCTACACACAAGTTTTTCCAATCTATTTCATAATAGCCTTGTGAGCAAAAGGTTTGCAAGTATCTCTTTTTTTCCCATATCTTAAAACTTTTGTTTTCTCCGTCTGTCTATTTATTTCTCTGTTTGAAAAGTTCTTTGTTAAACAGATTTTCTATTATCTCTCTTTGTTTTAAAGAATTCTGAGACTTGTTGTGCTTTCTAAATATTAACTATTGATTTTGAAGTTTTCTATCACGTAGCAACCAGATTGAAAGTTTTCTTTCGTAACCGTTTGTAAATGGTGGAGATATGATGGCATTTTTCTTCCTTACTCTGTTTTGTACAAGATTTACTATTTTAAAAAAGCATTGGGAGTTTAAATTTGCTTTTAAAGAACGTCATGTAAGTTAATTTAGACTCTATCCCAAGTTTTTCCAACCAATTTCTCAATAGCTCATGAGTAGTAGGCATGGAAATCTCTCTTTTTAGCCAAAAGAACATACACTATTTTTTTGTTGTTTTGTATTTTTAAAAGTTCTTTGTTAAATAGATTTTCTAATATATATCTCTGTTGTGAGACTTTTATTTTGTTTTTTCAAAATGTTTACTTATTGATTTTAAGTATCCTGTCTTCGAGTAACTGGATTCAATTTTTTTTCCAAAGTCGTTCCAAATGTTTTGTTAAACAGATTATCTAATCCCTCTTTTTTAAAAATTGCAAGACTTTTTGTTTTTTCCTTTCTAAATATTAACTTCTTGACTTAAAGTTTCCTGCCTTTGAGTGACTGGATTCAACGTTTTCATTAGACTAGCTCCCATATCTTGCAAATTATGGCAAGCTTCCTCCAAACTTTGTTATGTACAAGGCCTACTATATTCAAACAACATTGGGAGTTTAAACTTGCTTCTAAAGGACGTCATCCAAATTATTTTAGATTCCATCACAAGTTTGTCAAACTATCTCTCAATAGCTTTATGAGCAGTGTGTTTGCAAATATCTCTTTTGTGCCACTTTTGTTTTCTCATTTTGTTTACTTATCTCTGTTTTAAAAGTTCTCTGTTAAAGAGATTACCTTTTTTTTCTCTATTCTAAAGGATTTTGAGATTTATGTTTTTTCCATTATAAATATCTACTTCTTGATTGCAAGTTTTCTGTCCTAGAGGAATTCAAAGTTGTTTACATATGTTGCAAATAATGACAATTTTCTTCCTTACTCTATTTTGTACAAGACCTACTATTTTCAAACATTGTAAGTTTAAATTTGCTTTCAAAGAATGTAATGCATATTATTTTAGATTCTATTGCAAGTTTTTCAATTTATTTCTCATTAGGTTTATGAGCAGGATGTTTTCAAATATCTTTTTCTGCAAAATAAGTTAAAACTCTGGTTTTCTCCTTCTCTATATATGTTTGTTTTTTAAAAGTTCTTTCTCAGAGAGGTTTTGGAACATGTCTGTCTGTTCTTAAGAATAGTGAGACTTCTTAATTTTCAGTTTTGGTAACTGGATTGCAATTTTCTATATATTACCGAGACCTGTTATTTTGAAACAAAATTTGGAGTATAAATTTGCCTTTAAAGAACATAATGCGCATTATGGTAGATTTTATCAAGTGTTAGTCGAATCTATTTCTCAGTTGCTTTATTAACTGCAAGTTTTTAGCTCAATAGCAATGGTAGTTAACATAAGTAAGATGATCTACTTGAGTGTTGAGAGAGCATTGTCAACAAGGTTCCAAATTGGCATTTGACAATTTCACATTTCTCTCACAAATTATTTTTTAGATGATCAAGTGGTTTTTTGGGCTAACTAAAGGAGGAGAATGTCTAGGCTGCTAAATTTTGACTTATCTTGGCTTTCTTGGGTTGGCAAAATTTAAGGACAAAGTAATAATAGTGTCTAGTGATAAGTGGAAGGATTCATATGTCCATTGATGGTGTTTAGATTGGAGAGCTGCAAATGAGGTGTCCATGTGGTGTTCTGGAAAATGGTTTTTGGTGGCTGACTGGTAAGATTGATCATAGAGAGATCACTGACATTAGAGTATGACACAACTGGTGGGGTGCGAAGGATGGTTGACAAGGATGGGTTTTGATTGATATCTGGTGGAAATTCGTTGACTAACTATTATACCATTAGAAAGCCCTAGTATGCTCTCGAGGTCTCAGTGTGGTGAGCTGGAAAATGGTTTTCTATGGCTGACTGATAAGATTGATTATAGAGAGATCACTGAAAATAGAGTATGACACTACTGGTGGTGAGCGAAGGATGGTGGACAAGAATGAGTTTTGATTGAAATATGCTTTCTACTTCTGCTATTTGTGCGTTGTGAATTGGCATGTTCTACTCATTTGTTTATCCCCTTATTATGGGTTTTCCTGCTTGACCTTGCTCTGTCTTAACGAAGAAAACAGTGGATCTATATAAATTCAAATCAAGATAGGTATTTCAAGAAAGAAATTCTTTGAAATTTTTCGTTGTTACTAGATTTTCTTGTGATTACTACTCCAGTCATTTTCCTTTTAATGTTTGCTGGGTCTTTGTATGGAATAGGAGATTCGGCAGCTATATTGATCTTGTTAGTTGATTACAGGATGATTTGTATAATTTTCTAGTTTTGGGCGATTATTGGTTAGAGGTTGATGTCGAAACAATTTGTGTAATTTTGAGGAAGTATCATTTGCAGTGAGTAGATGTTATAATATTAAAATATTTAGCTATGGAATGGTCTCTAAATTTTTGCATGCCTATTGATCGAAACTCCACTTTAGGGTCGAGAAAAGCTGCGTGATAAGGGTAATGATGGTCTTCACTGGGATTGAGTATGAAGTTTGGAAGAGGAAAAGTGACAGGATGTAGGACTAAAGTGGTTTTAAGAGCTTTATGTAATGTTAAGTTAGTGGATATTTGATAATACTTTGGTTATGTTCAAATTTTTTACTTATTGTGGTGAGAAACCTAGAAGGATAAATGAAATGATTCATATGATTTTGCTTGATTATTGAGGATGATGAGCGGCAACTTTGAGAATGAATATATTCATTTAAGAGGCTAAGTTAAATAAAAACAAATATAGAACCAGACAGCTTCCAGAGCAAGTGATTTTGATCAATTTTTTGTAGGTTATATTGATTATAAAAATGATTATTATCATTTTGGGTGAGTGTTTCAAATTGACGTTTGACGTGTTTCGGCAGTAAAATTTGCTTTTGACTTGCAAGAGATAGTTTACTGGACAGAAGTTTGTCAATTTATGAAATGAGCCACCCAAATGCCAAATGAAAATTGCATATCTTTTAATTGTCATTAGGAGAGCTTTTTTCTGTCACGACTAATGTGTTCTTTGTAAATGGTATGAATACTTGCAGCAAGGACAAAACTTTTTCTGACTTCTTTTTAACAAAAAAATGTCAAGACAAACACATTAAGTTATTTTTGGATGACACCATATGTTAAATTATGTGGTCCTTGGATTTTTAACTCAATAGTCCTCTGTCATTTTCACTTTGATTGGTTGGCTACTTTTCTGTCTTAAGCATATGTACGTTTTCCAAAGAAACCAATATAAGATCAAACTAAATTCCACCGGGTTAGTTTGTGAGACCATTTGGCAGGAGCTGAGGGAATTATGTTTGGGGATTTGATGAGCTATCAGATTTAGTGATGGACTAGAGACGAGGGAACTATGTTGATATTGTGAGTTGATTGTGGAATGGTTTTAATAATTTTGGGTGACTTTTTGAGCTTGACCTTTGATTGTTTTTCATAAGTGGGGTTGATTATTTGAGATTGATGGTTGGCAAATTTCAAGGATGAAATTCTGTTGAGGTAATTCTCATGTCCTTATTTTAAAAATGAAATGTAGAGCATAATAATTTTGGGGTTGTTTTCTTATGTTTGATATCTCAAGTGATGGGTTCTTTTAAGAAATTATGAGGTTGATGTTCAGCAAATTGGTGGACAACGTTTAATGGGGCAGAAGCTATATGTTGCTGTTGGAAAGAAATATAGAGTAGATGATTGTTGGAGTATGATTTCTAAAACTTTTGATGGGTGAAGGTGAGTTGATTGCAAAATGGTTTCTGTAGTTTTGGGTGATTATGTGATGTTGACGTTGGAATGATTGAACTTTGGGTGATTGTTTGCTATGGAGGCTATGGATGTTCGGCAAATTTCAAATATGGAATTCATTTGAGGCGAATATTTGCTAGTGCTCCATTTTCTTAAGTTTCAATATTGAGTCATTGGTTCCCCTGAGGTGATTGTTGGAGTATTGATTTTTCTTAACTTTTGCACTTGAGTTGATTGAGGAATCATTTAAATAGAGCCTTGGGTGATTATTTAAGCTTGATGCTAGGATGATTGTTATTATTTTGGGTGAGTATTTGACATTGATCTTTGGCGACTTTCAAGGGTGAAATTCATTTGAGGTGACGAGATGCTAGTGTCCTGACTTTAGGGAGAAACATAGAGCAGAATAATTTTGGGTAGATGTTGTGCAGTGGCAGACTTTGCACATTTTATCAGTGGGTGAAAATAAACTGGGCAGGACAAAGTGAATACCTAAAATGTTGAATTATTGAAATCAGTTATTTTCTGGGATTTTTAAAGAAGAATGACTGTCGGAGTACTGATTTTATAGAGCATAAGCTACTTTGCTAGTGTCCTGTTTTCTGAAGTTGATAGAGTCATAGGTTCCCTTGAGAAATTTTGTGGTTGATGTTTTGCAAATTAGTTAGCAACTCCATAAGGGGGCGGACGTGCTATATTATTTAAATCTCCATTTAGTTTACCCTTTGGTGTTCCTTCTTGATCTTGCTTTGTCTTAATATAACAAAAAGGGATCTATATAAATTGGAATCATGAGCAATTCTGTCAGGAAAGAAAATTATAGATCGAACATTTACCTTATGTTGGCTATATTATTTTGTGATTACCGTTGCAATCATGTTCCTTTTCACGTTTCCCTGATCTTTATATAGACACAAATATTGGGTGGCTATGTCAATCTTCTGTATACTATTGAAGTGATTTTATTTTTCATGTTTTCTACTGTTTTGATGGCTCTGTTTGTAAACCTTTGACTCTAGCGAGTTTCTCTGCGCAAGGTTATTATTTTACTTTTGAAACAAGCAGTATTGTCCCACTTAAGGGGAGTAATCACGTCCAGTCAAGTTGATAATAATGCCAAGCTTGATCTCGAAGCTCGTTTGTGTTAGAATTTCTGCCTGAACTTGCCTTAATAGAGAATCGAAATAATCAAGCTTAAGCTAGATTACAAATCAATACTCTTTAAGCTGTCAAAGCTTAAACTAGATTAAAATCAATACTCTCAAGCTTGACCTTATATACTCTCAATCGATTATATGATTTGTTTTTGTGACTGTGACTAGCAAAATATTAATGAAAAAACAAAAGCTCTATTAAGCTTACAAGCCTGTCAAGCTGACTTGACTCGATAAGATACTTAAGTAGCTCAGACTTTGAGCTTGACTTGAAACCATATGAGGTGATCTCTCAAGTCAAGCCCAAACTACTCTCTCGACATGTTTCACCCTTGTCCCATTGTATACGAGATGGATATCTCATTATTTTTCCTAAATCTCATAATATCTTGTTCTTTAACAGTAATTGTGTTTTGTTCAGGTGATTATGGATAAAGCATCCTGTGGTAAGAAATTGGTCTTCAGGTGGGCAGGTTTTATGTGTGTGTGTGTGTGTGTGTGTGTGTGTGTGTGTGTGAGAGAGAGAGAGAGGGTACAAGTTCTCACTCCCTTTGAGCAACTGATTTTAATTATAGTCAGCTTATAATTTTGGCAATGTATTTCATATCAATGTGCAACTGATATAGTTAACTAATCTACCTTAAGTGGATATTTGTGCAATAAGCTCGACACTATATTTTGACAAATTTTTGTTTGACCAATTTAATTGTAGATTATCCATTCATTCATCCGGTACTTATTTTTATTCATTGCATACATGATTATAGTTATGTGTAGTGATAATGCACGACTAACACCTTAAATGAATTTAGATCATTTTCGGGAAAGGTAGTTAAATACTCGTGGTTTAAATTAAGTTGATTATTACTGAAGTGAGCAAATGATGAGGAAATTTGACATGGTTGATTTGCACTCGTAATGATTTTTATGGCAGTGAAGTACCTGGATTTTTTTGACGTGTTTGTGAATTTTTGTTATGATACATGCTGATAAAAGATGAAATCGTTGACATGTTAGATTGGCATGGGGCTATAAGTACTTGAACTATGTAGAATGTGTCCCTCAAGGGATTGACTTTTTCTATTATATGCATGCAAATAATTGAGAAATAAGGTAAAAATATATTATGGCGATACCTCAAAATGTTATGTAATTACTCATTGAATGTTACTATGCTATTTTGCTCTTGGTAAGATTATCTCATACCTTAAACATAGAGATTTCATTTATTGTGCTTAGGATCCTTTCAAAATACGTTATAGATTAGTAGAGTTTTTGGAGTTTAGATTTGTGCTTTTGAATCTCTTTTAAGGTTTGGATCACAGTACACAACAAGAGTAGAGGTGTATATTTTATGTAGGGAGTATTGATCATGTATATTTTCTACATCATTTGAGGCGAAATTATTTTTCATTTGAAGTTCAAATTTTATGGGAATTTCAAGTGGTGACAATTTTTGGTATTAGAGCGAGGTTAATGGAGTGATAAAATAGAATTAGATAGAGTGTGGATATATACTTTGAGTTTCATGATTAATTTGGTGGAGGAATTGTTGAAATAATAAGTTCCAAAAGAAAGATTAATAGGTTATTTGATAAGCTATGATCTTTGGGAATTTAGTATATCTGATGGAGCCATGAATCCTAGTATTGGTTGATTTACATCATGGTTAGAGTGGATTTTAGAAGTGTTTAAGTTTTAATTTAAACCTCAGGCAATGAGTGATTGTCTTTTTGGTGTTTGGATATTTTCGCCAAGTCGCAAGTTATTGTTTCTGTCATAAGTATTCAATATGAAATGGTTGAGATTTAGTTATTGGTGAAATTAGGCAAATTTAGATTGCAAAACACAAACTTTAAGGTATTAATTTATAATAATAGTGGACGATCCTTTAGCGATATGTCACGATCAATTTCATGACAATTTATGATCTTTAGATGTAAGTCATGATTTTGAGGATTACATCGTAGTCGGAGGAGATTAAAAGGAGAATTTATATTGGAAGTCTCAATAGGTTACATGGTGATATTTAGTATAATAAGAATTGATCTTTAGAGGAAGTAAGCTTGAAAATTAAATTTCCTTCGGTGTAACATGTGTGATCTTCGTAACTGTAGGTTGTGATATTTTGAGTAGTATATTATGATCTTACATTAAAGAGTTTTGCGGAACTAGTAGGCAAGATCTTCATAACTGTAGGTTGTGATCTTCATAGTTGTAGGTTATGATCTTTTGAGTAGTATATTATGATCTTACTTTAAAAAGTTTTTCTATGATCTTTTGAGTAGTATATTATGATCTTACTTTAAAAAGTTTTGCGGAACTAGTAGGCAAGATCTTCATAACTGTAGGTTGTGATCTTCATAGTTTTAGGTTATGATCTTACTTTAAAGAGTTTTGTGGAACTAAGTAGCTAAGATCAATTTCAACTGAGGTTTCATTTGTAAGTCAAGTTGATTGAATTTTATTGAAAAGTAGATGAGTTCAAATTTTGGTGATTTAGGAAGTTATAGGCATTCAATCTTAAGTGATGACTTTTTGAGTGGTGACATTTTTATGAGGCTTTGTGGTATAAATATATAAGTTCTTGTTTTGGTGATCCTTGTCCTGGAGAGGAATACAGTACATTGCCTTGGGAGAAAGTTGAGATAAAATTCGAGGAAGTAGATCTTATCTTAGTGTTATGATTCAGAATACCATAGTCGTATTCAAATATAGTGATGCTAGGAGTGTTTAGGGTGCATTAAAGGTTTTTTTTTTTTTTTTTTTGGCGAAAGGTAATAAATATATTGAGGAGAGGCGAAAAGTTAATAATTCCATTTTGCTTGAAGGAGTAATTTTGAACTAATGCTATCAATGAGCTCTACTTGAGGAGTTATTAAGAACATTAAAAGTATTTGGAGGTTTTTATACAATACACGAGTTGATTTAGACAAAATCTTAATGTGGATGTTGTGATATACTAAGGCTGTCTTAATTTCAAGGAGTCACGTAGGATGATATTTGCCTTGTTTGTAAGCGTAGTTAACTATTCATGGTAGTATAAATGCTTGGTTCGTATTTTGTAGTATGGACCACCAATCAATCAATGAACACTAATTGTTCAATTTTATCTTCCTAGTATCTTTATGCTCTAGCGTCTTTTTACATGGCTGATCATGATTGCCTCTAGTATTCGTACTTCTAATTTTCTCATCAATTTGCGTTCCTATCTAAGAATTAGCAAAGGACCATCATATATTTTGTTGATTGGTTTAGCGATCTATGTTTTGAAAGATGCATTGTCGGCCCTTTCCGTCAATACATTTACAAATCCAATGAATGATACAAAATGGTTCCATTTCCATATATTGAACCTCGAACCAAAGTGCACCCAAAAAAATGAACTTTCAATAAAGACTTGATATATCTATCAAGATGTTTATCGAGATGTCAATATTGCATTGAGAAATTGACCTTGTTCAAGCTTTGATTTGATTTCATTTGGTGTCGAATAGATTTGTTTAACCGTCCTAGTGGTGATCTACAGATCTAGGCCTCGCCCGTCTAAAGTTTTGCTCTAGTGCCCTAAAGTCTCATGTTCTATATCTATGCACTGTCTACATGAAATTTACGTTGGCATTTCAGTTTGTTTAAATGTAGACTTGTCATTGTTTGATTAACTTTTGTTCTTTATTTGTCTTTTTAAATTTTCATTGATGAACAATCTACTAACTGCATTGGGAAAAGAATTTTTATCTACTTTCAGTTTTGTGCATGATTATGCCGTTCAGTGAAGTGTCTCCTGTAATAATATTATTGCTTGACCAATTAGATCAGTGTCATGTATTCCATCAAATGTTTTTATTCATTAGGACTTCCGAAGATTGGCGATGTAAACTTTATCCGTCACTTGATGGCATAAACATTAAATGAAGAGAAGGTATTGTCTTCATTCGGTGTAGGTGGGTTCAACCTACATGCACTGTTAGATCATGTAAGTCATACATAAGATCCCCTCACGGCTGAACTAGGCAAAGCACCGGGTTCGGTACTTCTCTCTGATGACTTGGACTAATCATATATAGGAGTGTTATGGCTTAAAATCATCCGCTAACAACGTATATGAAAGCGCAAATCAGGTTTTGTAACATGTTTTGCCGGTAAAGGAATACTCTACTTACTATACACTCTTACGTAATGGAAGAACAAGTTGAGCTAATATCTTGTGCATGGAGTTCTCTTACTGGCAGCAAACTCTTAATTCATAAATGCAGAACACTTAAAGATATTGGAAGCAAGCTAATACATAGTTTAGCACAAGAGACTACCTTTCCTGAATTTACTTGCCCGAATGCATTGTCTCCATGGGTATCCACCAGTGACTGATGGCTTAATCGTGGCCTTAAAAGAGATTTTGGAATGTGAACTTGAACTCACTATGCCATTGCCAGCAGAACTCTAATGTCGGTTTAGATAGCGCAGCCAAAACAAGGACTTGAAACAAGAACGGGAAAAAGTTGTCCAATAAATGCTTGCAGTTACAAATTGATTTGGTGTAGGCGTTTTGTTAAACACGTCAAAGGTGGTAGCCCCATACACTTATGTTTCTCCTTAATGTATTCGAACTAAATCTCAATATGTGGTTGCATGGATGCAAACTAATATGATAAATTATAAGTCTTTTCCCCCATCTTTAGGCTCTTTGTAGATTCTGAAGCCCACCACCAATTCTCTAGCAACGTAAGGCCTAGGATTTTGGGCAAGCTTGCTCTTAGGACGCACAATTCTAGCTCAAGCATTCAAGGCCAGATTCTTATGCACGACTTCGACTCAGGAGTGAAGGAAAATGATTGTCGGCCCACTTGTCCAGCCCATTCATGGGTGGAGCCTATAGATAAAACTCGAAAACTCAAAATCAGAAGGAAAAAGTTTGTACCATAATAGAGCACAGGCACGGCACGCTAATATAAAACTAAGCGAACCTAAGAGAGTACAAGAATGTTTGAATGAATGATTCGACCTGTATCATCGTCAAATATAGGATTTTGGAACTACTATTGCTTTGGTTTAAGGTTTTTAATTTTAGGACGTGGGCTAACAGACCGGCCGCCTGTGTGGGCACATCTGATTTGTTCAACTAGCCATGTAGTATCGTGCCATGCCGGCCAAGCCATTATGATGCTAATCCAGAATATGGGTCCATATTGTTGTAGTGCTGAATGAAATCTTATTAAATTATGATAAGCATGTGTGTTGGAAAAAAATGTAAAAAATTTCATAGCAAGGCCTATCTTTCAATACACTATTTGCCCAAATCAAATGAGTAAGAAGATTAAATTGAAAAAGTCCTCAACTTTAGGGGTAGTCCCAATTTCATCTCAAATTTTTTTTCTCATAAAAACTTTTAGATTAGTCCCATGGATTATTAAATTATGATATGCTTTGGTTTGATCTCCTTTGATGTCAAATGGATTTGTCTGATCGTCCTGGTGGTGTGCTCGGTCTGCCCCGTCTATAGTCTTGCCCGAGTGCCCCTCAAGTCTCACGTTAAATGGCTATACACTGTCCCTAATGAAATCTATATAGGCATCTCCATTTGTTGAATGTAGACTTTTTGTTGTTTGGCCAACTTTTATTCTTTATTCGTCTTTTTAAAGTTCTCACTTATGATCAATCTACTTACTGTCCTCGATAGTAGAATCTTTTATCTGCTACTTTACTTTGGTGCGTGATTTTGCCGCTCGGTAAACTGTTTTGTATGATAATTGTATCGCTCGAACAAGTAGCATCATGTCATGTATTCCACCAAATGTTTTTTATTTATTTATTATGATTTTCCAAACATTTGTTATACAAATTGTATCTATCACATGATGATATAAAGATTACATGAAGAGTAGGTACCGCCTATGCTCTTTATAGGTGAACCCAACTCACATGCAATGTTAGATCATATGGATTGTATGTTAAGGTCCACCTCACATGTGAGCTAGGCATACACCGGTTCAGTACTTCTCTCTAGTGAGTCGGACCAATCATATATAGGAGTGTTATGGCTTGAAATCCTCAGCTATCTTTGCATACGCTGCAAAGCAAATAGACTTCATCTCTCGCGCTTGCTTGTACTCACAATGGTACTCATTGTGCTATTTACTTGTGTGCATTATTATGCCGCTCAGTAAAGTGTTTTATGTAATAATTGTATCGCATGAACAACTAGCATCAATGCCATGTATTCCATCAGATATTTTTATCTAATATGACTTTCCAAATATTCGTGATATAAACTGTAGCTATCACGTGACGACATAAACTGAATTTGCATGAAGAGTAAGCATTGCCTACTCTCTCTATAGGTGGATCCAATTCACATGTACCATTATATCATATGGATCATACGTAAGGTCCACCTCACATGTGAGCTAGGCATGCACTTCTCTCTAGTGACTTGGACCAATCGTACATAGAAGTGTTATGGCTTGAAATCCTCGGCTAACAAAGTATTGGAAAGCACGCGTCAGCCATCTTTGCATATGCTGCAAAGCACACAAACGTCCTTGCTTGGGTTGACAATGGTACTCATTTAGCGTTTTCTTCGCTAAGCAAGCCACTTTGCATCTGTTACATGTTTGTCCGTTAAAGGACCTCATGAGATAATTTATGTACTATACACTCAACAGCATTACGTGATTGAAGAACAACAGACCATCGAACTAATTTCTTGTGCATAGAGTTCTCTTACAGTCAGCAAACTATCGATTCGTAAGTGCAGAACAGTTAAAGATATTGGAAACAAATTAGACATAGTTTAGCATAAAGATTACGTTCCCCGTGTTTGCGCACCTGAACACCCTTTCTTGAATGGGTATCCATCCACTATTGACTGATGGTTTAATTCTGGCCATCAAAGAGGTTTTGGAATGGGAACGTGAATTCACCATGCCATTGCCAGCAGACCCCAAATTAGTCTAGATAGCGTAACCAAAACTAGGACTCGTGACAAGAACTTGAAAAGGTTGTCCAATGAATGCTAGCAATTAGGAAAAAAGGTATTTGATTTGGTGCAGGCGTTTTGTCACACAAAAAACGGTTTGACAGCCCCAACCATTCATGGAGTCTCCTTCATGTATCTGAACAAAATCTCAATATATGGTTGCATGCATGCAAATTAACATTATAAATGAATAAATCTCTTTCCCCATCTCTAGGCTCCATGTATATTCTGAAGCCCACGACACATTTTCTAGCAATGTAAGATCAAGGGTTTCGGGCAAGTTTAGTCCTGGGACGCGCAGCTTAGTTCAAGCATTCAAGGCTAGATTCTTACACAGCAGATGGAGTCAAGGAATATGATTGTCGGCGCCCTTGGCCCGCTCATTCGTGGGTAGACAACTACTTATTCATTCGCTGCATTCCTTTTCGTTCCTTGGATCATAGAGGTAATTAACAGTATTAAACTCATAATCAGAAGGAAAAATATTATATTTAGGGTATATTTATTTTGCGGAAAATTGTATAGAACTAGAACACCGGTGTTACTTATATTACTTATATTAATAAATAGGACTTGGAAGAAATTTTGTTTATCGAAATAATGGTCCTTTTTACGATTGGTATGAGTTGTGATGTAATATTTAAAAATAAATAAATAAATAAAGTTGAATGTTAACTTAGAATTTGCTTCATGCCTTATAGATCAAAGAATAATACAAGCTCTCATCCGTGGGGCAAACGTACAATACAAGCTTCTTAGCAAAGGAAGCCGGACAGGATCCCATCACTAATCACGGATCAATCATGGTTTGAATTATATCCAAGTGGTGCTTCTATTCAACGGACTTTTGCAGCCCTCGAAACTTCCTCAATCTACTAAGAGCGTCTAGCTAGCCATTCTGCTGAATTTGAAGAACGAGCACAAATCCAATTCAAGATCCACATTACAAGGAGCCACATTACACAACTGAATCAGGGTGTGCGCTGGATGAATTTTTTAATGATAATTTATGATCTTTAGACGTAAGTCGTGCTTTTGAGGATTACATAATAGTCAGATGAGATAGGTTATCATTCTCTGAAAGGAGAATTTATATTGGAAGTATTGATAAGTTACGTGATGATATTTTGTATGATAAAAATTGATCTTAAAACTTGTAATCTTGAATTGTCACGTGAGAAATAAAATTTTCTTTCGGTTTATAGGTTGGGGTAACAGGCGTGATCTACATAACGGTAGGTTGCGATCTTTTGAGTGGTATATTATGATATTACCTTTAAAGAGTTTAGTGGAACTAGTAGGCAAAATCAATTTCAACTGAGGTTTCATATGTAAGTTAAGTGCTTGAGTCATTGATCTAAGAAATGATAAGTTTAAGTGATGATTAATAAAGTTATGAACTTGAGAGGGATTGAATTTTTTTAAAAAGTAGATAAGTTCTAATTTTGGTGATCTAGGAAGTAATAGGCATCCAATCTCAAGTGATGACTTTTTGAGTGGCGACGTTTTTATGAGGATTTGTGGTTTAAGTTCTTGTTCTGGTGATCCTTGATCCTACAAAGGAATATAGTATATTGCCTTGGGAGAAAATTGAGATAAAAATTGAGGAAGTAGACCTTATCTTAGTGTTACAATTAAGAGTACCAGAGTCTATTCAAATATAGTGATGTTAGGAATGTTTAGGGTGTATTATAAGTTATTAATTCCGTGGTGCTTAAAAGGACTAATTTTGAATTAATGATATCAATGAGCTCTGTTTGATGAGTTAGTAAGAACAGTAAAGGTATTTTGAGGTTTTTATACTATGCATTAGAATTGATTTAGACAAAATCTTCACATGGATGATGTGACATTCTAAGGCAGTCTTAATTTTAAAGAGTCACATAGGACGACATTTGCCTTCTTTGTAAGCACTGTTAACTATCGGTGGAAGTATAAATGCTTGATTTGTAGTTTGTAATATGAACCGCCAATCAATCAATGAACACTATAATTATTCAATTTCATCTTCCTATTATCTTTACATTCCAGCATCTTTTTACATGGCTGGCCACAATTGCCTTTGGTATTTGTACTTTGAATTTTTTTCATCAATTCACGTTTTCTATATAAGAATCAACAAAGGATCCCTCATATTTGTTGTCAATTGGTTTAGCGGTCTATCTTTTGAAAGATGCATTTTCTGATACTTTTCGACGAAACATATACATATCAAATGAATGTTACAAAATGGTTCCATTTATATATATCGAACCTCCATCATTATCTCTCATTTTAGACACTCATGTTTTATAACTTAAGAAACCAAATTGCACCAAAAAATAAACTTTCAATCTAGACTGGAGACATCTGTCAGGATGTTTATCGAGATGTCAATATTGCATTGAGAAAACTAAACTTGTTCAAGCTTTGGTTTGATTCAGCCGTCCTAGTGGGGATCTAGGCCTGGCCCGTCTAAAGTCCTGCCCGAGTGCCCCTTATGTCTCATGTTAAATGTCAATCCACTGTCTCATCGTTAGATCATATGACCTCACATGTGAACTGGGCAAGCACTGGATTCAGTACTTCCCTCTATTGACTTGGAACGACCGTATAGAGGACTCTTATAGCTTAGAATCCTCGCCTAACAATGTATGTGAAAGCACACAGCCATCTTTACATGTTTTTCCGGTGAAGGGCTTTGTGAGATGCTTTACTTACTATTCCCTCAACACAGTTATGGAAACGATATCTTGTGAATGGAGTTCTCTTATAGGCAGCAAATTCTTAAGTATTAAATGCAGAACATTTAAAGATATTGGAAACAAGTTAGACATAGTTGAGCTGAATGCATATTCTCCATGGGTATCCACCAGTGACTGATGGTTTAATCCTGGCCTTAAAAGAGGTTTTGGAATGTGAATTTGAACTCATTATGCCATTGCCAGCAAACCCCAAACGTCAGTTTAGATACGCAACCAAAACTGGACTTGGGAGAAGAACATGAAAAAGCTGTCCAATGAATGCTGGCAGTAACACAAGGAATATGATTTGGTGTAGGCATTCTGTCAAACAGGTAACAGGGTTGGCAGCCCCATACATTTATGTTTTCTCCTTCATGTTTTCGAACTAAATCTCAATACATGGTTGCATGCATGCAACCTAACATAATAAATTATAGATCTTTCCCCCATCTTTAGGCTCTTTGTAGATTCTGAAGCCCACCGCCAATTCTCTAGCAAAGTAAGGCCTAGGATTTTGGGCAAGTTCACTCTTAGGACGCACAATTCTAGCTCAAGCATTCAAGGCCAGATTCTTATACACGACTTTGATTCAGGAGTCAAGGAATATAACTGTCGGCCCACTTGCCCAGCCCATTCATGGGTGGAGGCTATGGATAAAACTCTTTTAAACTCACACACAGAAGGAAAAAGTCTGCACCATGACAGGGTACAGGCAGAACAGCACACTAATATGAAACTAAGCGAACCTAATAGAGCACGAGAATGTTTGAACGAATGATTCAATTTGTGTCATCGCCAAATATAGGCTTCCTGAACTCCTAATGGCTTTGGTTTAAGGTTTTCAATTTTAGGAGGTGGGCTCGCGGGCCAGCCACCCGTATGGGCACATATGAGCTGCTCCACCTAGCCGGGTAGAATCGTGCCATGCCGGCCAAGCCATTACAATGCTAATCCGTAATGTGGGCCCATATTCTCGTACTCCTGAATGAAATTTTATTAAATTATGATAAGCATGTGTGTTGGGAAAAAAATGTGAAAAATTCCATAGCAAGGCCTGTCTTTCGATACACTAATTTGGTAATGTTAGCAACATTTTTTATTGAGAGATTTACGAGGGTGATGATCAGAAAAATCACATTGCACAAATCAAATGAGTTAGAAAATTAAATTCAAAGAGGATCCTTAATTTAGGGGCTAATTCCCTAAAAAAAACCTTGACTTTAGGTTCAATCTCAATTTCATCCAAACTTTTTTTTTTTTGTCTCATGAATATTCATCAACTTTTACTCTAATATCAAATCTATTTACGCATTCAAAAATCGCCATTGATTTCTTCAATATTATCAATATCAGAAGGTTGCTATTGTTCCTTACAAGGTAAAGATGTTGATGAAAGTGCAAGTTTTAATAATGAATTTCTAACTAGTTCTAATGTCGAAAATTTTGAGTAAACTAATGGCGATTTTTGGACGTGGAAGCAGATTTTGGGATTAGAGTAAAACTTTGGGATTTTTTATGAGACAAAACGAAAATTGGGGTATAATTGAGATTGGACCTAGAGTTAAGTATTTTTAAGAAATTAGGCCTTAAATTTAAAAGATTTAACTATGTACAAAGTAGGAGCTCTCTCCCTTGGCGGCACCGTCGTGGAAGTGGAGAGGCAAGTGGACTCCTTATTGGGTCGACTACTTGATGGCCACGAAAATTATATTAATGTCGTTATTAATTCTAGTAATAAGGTAGAACATCTAGATTCTCCAGGTCATTCCCCGGTTTTCGGAATCAAAGTGTCTTTCGAACTTTGTGCCATGTGGTCGACAATTTATTAGGGTCCCTAGATATGAAATGTACCTAACATGATATTGTTATTTAGGTGGTCTATGTGAAGTCATTCGCCCACTCATCACTTTGCTCGACAAGGATTGAAGGACGCAAAGGATTCGAAACTCCAAGGAAAGTGATGTTTTGGCACTATTGAAACCCACAAATAGGGCCAAAAAAAGATCAAACGCCACATGCTATGGAGACAAAACATGAATAGTATTTAACATGTCTTTCATGTATAGTTTAGCCAGAAAATTATGCCAATATGGTTTTTCGGGGTGACCATTGAGTAGGAAAGGATACAATTTTTTCTCTAATGTTTTGAGGGTGTTTTGAAAACTCTAAATTCACAATATTATTCTTTTAAAACTCTTACTATTGTGTAACGAAGTATTACAGATTTTCGTGTACAATTCAAAACTATCACTATTATCAAGGTGTTATATCTTACTATAAAGTAAGTAATGCTAATTTAGGGATAAATTAGACACCTTACACTTCTTGAGGCAAAGAGTTCTTGTTACCCTAGTTTCTAATAGTGTCTCTAGTAATTTTGGATGGGAAAACGACAGAAATAGTGTTTGAATTATGGCCCAATGTGCAATTTGATCATTGTGGCCCTGAATTTTTAATTTATTCAATATAGTTAACTTTTTTTACATGTTCACTACAGTTCCTAAACTGTATGAAATTGTTCAATATAATTCCTGATCTTATATTAATAGAATGACCGCATTAAATATTTTCATACAGTTTATGAACTATATAGAACATGTACCAAAATTTTATGGGCTACAATGAATAAATTAAAAGTTCAAAGACTACATTACACGTTGGGTTAAAGTTTAGATACTGTATTAGACAAATTAAAAGTCTAAAATTAAATTGTATATAAGATCAAAATTTATGGATTGTTTGTGTCATCATCCCAATTTGGAATGGAGGATGAGTCTTAAGTAATATGACAATGTCTTTAAGTTACTCATTACATCTTGCTATGTCCCTCTCTCTCATGCGCACAACATATGTTTGGAAGGCTAAAAAGCCCTCTCTACACCGATCAAAAAAGAAAAAGAAAAAAAGAAACCCCTATTTACGCTCTTTCCACCCGCCTTCGTAGAGGGGACCATAGTGTTCCACCAAAGGAGTGGTCAAAGTTTCAAAACTAAATAATTAAGGGGATAAACAATAAAAATAGGAAGAAGAAACGAAGCTAAGGTCTGCAAGTATATTATAATCTGCAATTGCTTTCAACATCCAATCAAAAGCAATAACACACGCTCTTTAAAGGTACGGACGAGAGACGAGCATCGATTCCTTTCAACAACAATGGAGGAGATTCTTACACGCGAGAGTGCAATACAAAAGTGAACTTTATCCGTAATAAATTATGATTTTAGTCACGCTACTTGCTGTCTCTCTTCTCCTGTATATAAGCTCGAAGGCTCCTGCCATGGAGAGTGCAGCGATTGGTTTTCTCAACCCATCTTTGGTTTTTCTTCCGTTAGGAATAAATCCCTCTTTGTATATAATTTCCTTTTCTTCCACTTTGATTGCCTTTGATTGAGGGAAAAGGCTCCAAAATAATTTAGGTAAGTCGTTTATATAATCAGTGCTAACTCCTGTTAATTTGTCCTTGCTGCATGATAGTGATGATCGTGTTAATGGCATTGAGTATACATCATGTTGGGCAATGGAGATTTGGGAAGTGGGCTTTGTCTTCTAATGGCTTAAATGCCGCTTTACCTGTATCACTGTCTCAACAACTTCAAAGCGTGTGCGCATTTAATATCCATTCTAGTGTGCTCTATTTTTAGATGTTATTTACTGCATTTTAGTTAGTCTGCTTTGTTTCATTTATCTATTTTTTGTAGTAATGATAATTTACAAAGAGAAGTGGTCGGTTTACTTTGATATTAGTTGATGCAATACCTTACAAAAGTATGTAGAGGAGGGAAATACATGGACCAAATGGAGCTTCGAGACTTAAGACCCAGCTTCCCATATCAATTATTGAACATAGATAGGCCCGACGCTAAAAGCTAATATATGCTCAAATAAGTTCTAAATATCTTACTAAGTGAAGCAATCAAGGCAGGAGCAAGTGAAACTGTTTATAACTTTGTATCTATGCCCCAAGAACGGTCCTTTGGTCTTTAAAATATGCTCCAACATTACATTTGTTACTAGGGATTAGGAGGGAAGAGAAATAGTTCTAAAAATACAATGGTGTTTGGATAGAGAGAAACAGATGGATGGAAAGATTAAGAAAGATTAAGAAAGAATCAATCTGATCAATTCTATGTACATTTTAATTCTCAGGGGATTTGTAGGAATCTCCATATCAAGAAACAATCTTATTCTTCTTTCCTCCTTGTTCTCCTATTTTGCATCTATTTAGAAGTACATAAAAGTCTACTTACGTCGCAATACATTCTTTTCCTTTTTCTTTTCCCTTGCTAGCATCCAAATAATATTATAACTAATTCACCTCAAATTCTTTCCCTTCTTTGCCCTCATAATTAAATCGCTTTCTTCACTTCCTAATCATTCCATTCAAAACGAGTGCTAATGTATAATATAGTTCTCTATAATGTTTAATCAGCCCTTCCTTTGCGTGGATTTCTTTCTTCTTGTTTTTTTACAAGCCATCGTAATATAATGAAAATGATTTGTACATAAGGTCGAGTAAATTTACAGGACGCGCAAAATTTTTCTTGACTTGTTTTAGAGAGAGAGAGAGAGAGAGAGAGAAGGTCTCCGATTTGGGTGGGTCCTCCTGTCACGTGGGTTCTTTTTCTTTTTCTTTTTCTTTTTCTTTTTTCATTTTCTGTCTTTTCATTTATTTTCAAAGTTCTTTTTTATAATAAAATGCAACTCACGGTTCTCTTCTTAAATTTATAAAGGAATGCAGAGATTAAGAATTTCTAGTAAATTTTATTTCCCAACATTATTCAATGAGCGGCCCACCTCGTGGATGAATTTTCACTCACTCAAATATTCGTGTAAAACCTAATTCTATGGCAATAATACTAGCATACCATTAGTAAAATAGCTATTTAATATCCTCTTCTTCTTCTTTTTGTCGGCGAGGAAAATATATTATGAATATAATTCTTTAACGGACAAATTCAACCATCGAGATAACATAAATTATCATATTTGTTGGATTCATATGAGTTCAATATATAAATTGGATCAAATAAATTTTATAGATATCATGTTCAGGATAAAATTATACAATGAGCGTTATTATGTTGCTCTCGTATATGCAAAGCATTTGATAACTTTTTGCAAAAGGTACAAACCATCTTGTCTTAAACTTTAGCTTAACACTATTCCTCTATCTTCCATGGATCCTAACTCCACGCACTATAAATAACACACTTCAATCCCTCCTCTCCCTCCATTCTAAGTTATCTCTCTCCCTCTCTCTCTCTCTCTCTCTCTCTTTCTCTCGAAGAGTGTTTTGTGCACCCTTTGGTTTTTAGGTGGGTGCACAAAACACGAAGCAACCTGCGAGTAGAAGAAACACACTCTCCACTGATTTTGATTCGGTTAGTGTTAACTAAACTTTAAAGTAGAACTAGATGCTACACAGATTGAGACAACATGGCCTCCGATGGATGAGTAAATTTGAAGTTCCTTTCATTTGGCAAGACAGGGTTTAGTTTCCACACACACCACTTACTAACAATTGCTATTTCCTTCTTTTTTGGTTGCTCTTCGGGACATTAAAGATGGGTGAGAGCGCTGCCACCAAGAACAACCAAAACCACCACCACCACCACCACCACCACCAAGTTCGTGACATGTCCATTGAAATTCTTCCTCAGAGTGTCTCCAATTGCTTCGACTCCTTTGATGACGACGGCCGCCTCAAACGCACCGGTAATCAACCTTTGACTTCTTGAACTATATCATCTGATCCAATTCTACTTGTTCACTACAAGTTTGACACATCAGCTGTGTGAAATATATATTGTTTGTACTAGGAATAACAGTTTTATATGCTTAATCCAAGTGTTATTCCTCACAAACTACTGGAAAAACTATCTTGAGAGACAATGAAAACTTTCCAAATGTAAAGAGCTGATCGGATTTCGTCAATTGACTAATTAGGGACGTTATGGACGGCGAGTGCACACATAATAACAGCTGTGATAGGATCGGGAGTGCTTTCACTGGCATGGGCCATTGCTCAGCTAGGGTGGATTGCTGGCCCAGCTGTGATGTTCTTATTTTCCTTTGTGAGCTACTACACGTCTTGCCTCCTCTCTGATTGCTACCGCGCTGGTGACCCCGTCTCCGGCAAGCGTAATTACACTTACATGGACTCTGTTCGCTCGATTCTCGGTATGAATTGATATAGACTCCTGCACTTTGCTTAATTTCCTACTAACTCATGTCTACATATGTATAGCAAAATGAGTCGCGAAACTTTTAATTAGGTGATAATAGTAACTCTGCATTCTTAGAATATGAACATTTTCAAGGTTTTATTCTCAGGTGGAGCAAAGGTAAAAGCATGTGGTTTTATTCAATATTTCAACCTATTCGGAATTGCCATCGGCTATACCATTGCAGCATCTATCAGCATGATGTGAGTACAACTCTTTGTTCTCAAACTCTTAACAAATTTATTTAGCAGATCACAGTGAACTTACAATTCTACTGTTTCTTATATAACCTGACTGATTCAATTTCATATATGCTCCCTCTTTACAATGAAAGGGCGATAAAACGTTCGAATTGCTTCCACGAGAGTAATGGGGAGAACCCGTGCCACATGTCGAGCACTCCGTACATGATCATGTTCGGCATCACAGAGATTCTGCTGTCCCAGATTCCGGATTTCGATCAAATATGGTGGCTTTCTATTGTGGCTGCTGTCATGTCCTTCACTTACTCTTCAATTGGTCTCGCCCTAGGAATTGCCCAAGTTGCAGGTACAGATTTCTTCTTTCTCCAGACAGATGACCTAGAAGTTTCAAGAGATAATATTATCAATATCTTAAATAAGAAGTTGATTCCAGCAATTTCTTTTCTTGATGAGCAGCTAATGGAAGTTTCAAGGGTAGTCTTACCGGAATAAGCGTTGGAGCTGTGACTGAAACCCAAAAGATATGGAGGAGTTTCCAAGCTCTCGGAGATATTGCCTTTGCATACTCATTTTCTGTCATCCTTATCGAAATTCAGGTACTTAAACGTAATTACATCCGTTCAAAAACTGAGGAAATACTTAAGAGTGGATAAATTATTTTTCTTGTTAATTAAAAGATCTAAGCAAATATTTGTGACGGCTAAGCCAAAAAGTTAAGTTATGAGTGTCGCAAGCTCAGGAAAAATCGTGTCTTTGGCAGGACACCGTCAGATCCCCACCATCAGAAGCAAAGACCATGAAGAAGGCTACTTTTCTGAGCACGGCGGTGACAACGACTTTCTACATGCTCTGTGGCTGCATGGGCTATGCTGCTTTTGGTGATGCCGCTCCAGGAAATCTTCTGACCGGCTTCGGTTTCTACAACCCATTCTGGCTTCTTGATATTGCCAATGCTGCTATTGTGATCCATCTTGTTGGAGCATACCAAGTATACTGCCAGCCGATTTTTGCCTTCGTTGAGAAACAGGCCGCTCAGAGATGGCCTGATAGTGAGTTCATCGCCAGAGAGATAAAGATCCCGGTACCAGGCTTGGGCCAATACAATATGAACCTCTTTAGGCTTGTTTGGAGGACGATTTTCGTGACCTTGACCACCGTGATATCAATGCTACTCCCGTTCTTCAACGATGTCGTGGGGATCCTTGGTGCCTTGGGATTTTGGCCTCTAACGGTCTATTTTCCCGTCGAGATGTACATTAAACAGAAACAAATCCCCAGATGGAGCACCAGATGGTTATGCCTCCAAGTGCTGAGCATGGCCTGTCTTGTGATATCAATCATGGCAGCTGCGGGCTCGATCGCAGGAGTTATGCTCGACCTTAAGAGTTATCAGCCATTCAAGACGAGCTACTAAAAAAAGACAGACGTTTAGTTGATCGGTCATTAAAGAAGAAAGAAATAATGTCATTGACGTTTTCCAAGTTTCATTGTGCACAATTCCTTAAGTGGGCGGTGCTAGTGTGGTTTGCATCTTTGTCTTGGTCAGTTTGTTTTCTAAAACAGTTCTTGTTTGGAAGAAGGAAGAACTTGTATGTAATTGTGTGGAATCCTCAACATAAATCTCTTTTCTTCTCAATTTGCTTGTTAGTGTAAAAATCTTGCTATAACAAGGGTGAGAAAACACCCATCAATATCGTTTTATGATAAAACATCCTTCCGACAGCCTACGGCACACTTGATATCCATGATTTACACCAACCTACCAACCTCCTAGCATGTTTCTAGTAAACAGCAAAGCGATATAACATGTGAACTGAAACAAACATTCATTTGAGTGACTTTGATCTCCAAAGAACAAGCATTTATTTACAACAATAAAAATACCGTAATAGTGCGGCTAAATGTGGGGATGTTCATGTTTGCTGCATCCGAAATTTCCTGATTAGTTAAACAAGCTTTGGAACATGGTAAGATATCACCATCTTCCTTCTCTTCTGTCTGATCGTTTCTCCTCCGTCTTCCAATTTTATTCATAATCCTGCTTTCTGCTCCAACGTTACCCCCGACCAATGATTTGGCGTCACATCCAACAAACTTCTGATTTCACTTTTAGGGTATGTTCATTTCACGGAAAACAACTTCCGAGAAAACATTTGCCGAAATTTCCAGTGTTCGGATGGCGGAAAATAGACGGTCAAAGAAAATGTTTTCTAATCAATAGAAAATCTCCTCTTAAGATTGTGGAAAATATTTTCCTCTTTTGATGACTTCTTCCACCTTGTTTCTTTTCACCAACACATTTATGCTTTCTTTTCTTTTTCTTTTTACAAAATCAAGTTTTTAATTTTTTTTTTTTTTTTTTCCATTTCATCTTCTTCCTTGGTGGCCAGCCGCCAGCCACGGTGGTGGCCAGCGATCGGCCGTGAGCCAGCTCAAGCCTCACCCTAGGCCAACGAGGCTCCACCTAGCACAATTTGGCGAAGCCAAGCTCGGGCCTCGCCATCCGGAAGCGGGGCTCGGCCTCGCCCGAGCTTGCTAGAGGTTCACTGGCTCGGTAAGCCGCAAGCTTGCCAAATTTGGCAACCGGGTCTTGGTCGGCCACTAGGCAGCGGCCCGACCATCGTCAGGCATGCGACGACGGAGGAAGGAGGAGGAAGGAGACGAAGGCAGAGGAAGGAGGAAGGAAAGAAAAGGAAAAAGAAAGAAATAATAAAAAATAACAAAAATTTCGACTTTTTAAAAGTACAAATAATTAAAAATTCATTTTTAAAAAAAATATATAAAAAATAAAACTAATTTTTTGTTCAATTAAAAATATTAAAATTCAATTTTGATAATTTTACTTAAACAATTAAATTAGTTAACGAATGGTGAAAAATATTTTTCACTAGAAGTTTAGGTTTCGACAAAACATTAAATAACTTCTACAGGAGAATAATTTCCGAAAATATGATATTTTCCGTAAAACGAACGGACCTTTAGATAAAACTTCCTGGAATGATTTTGCCCGTGTAGGTATTCTCATCCATGCGGGGGTATATGCTTGACATAGACAGTGCCCATGTTTTATTATTAGTTTAAGTTTTTGAGATAAACAGTCATCTGATAAGGAAAATAAGGAAATCGGAACTAAAAGAAGAAGAAGAACAGGAACAAGAAATGAGAGAAAAACAAGATCTCGAGGAAAGTTGGCATGATCGGTCTGTGTTAAACAACATCCTCATCTGGGTAACTTCAATCCTATCAAAGTAGGGTCGCCACCTTTTCTGACCACATATCAAACCTTCATGCATCTTTTTCTACGTCCTCTCTCCAACGTACAAATCGGCATAGAATTGACCTTTCAGATCCTGAACGCACCCCCATTGTTGCCAGCAATATCTTTCCCTACCGGAGGGACAGACAACGACCTTCACTTGTTGGAAAAGACGTCGAGTCCTCAAGAGATGCTGCTCATTACCCAAAGATTTTCATGAGAACCCATATAAATAAATAAATAATTGTCATGCATGAAGATCTGAACCTCAGTCCTGAGTCCAGGAAGGTTTCATTTGAGCTGAGAATAGAAAAGCTGACAGCGAAAAGGCAGAATCAAAAGGGGGTCCCAAATAAATCGAAAATGAACGGTCGCTCAAAATCACAGAAAAAATTTAATGGGTCGGACTCGGAAATGTCAGGCAAGAAATATGCTCTTGCTCAGCACTGTTTCTGTACTTTAAGCAGGAAGCAGCCAACGTGGAAGACAACACTCCACAGGACTATCAAGTAGAAACGACTTTTAGGGAGAGTACATATTCAAATGATGGAAATTTTGGGATGCTCCATCAGAACCACCAAAGGTGCTGCTTCATGTTGACTCCTCTTTTCCATCATAACCTGTGGCCAGTAACGTTAAATATCATCTAGTGGTGGAGATATCATGAGCATCTGGTCCACTTAGACGCGGTTCTTCCTCCCAAACAAAATAGAATCCTTGTGAGGTACTTCGTTTGAATTATCTGAGTGTAGACGATAATGTAAAGTGGATGACACTAGCATGCACGGCACAAGCAGCTGTTCCATTCTTTTCATTATCTTCTTTCTGCTCTTAATTCAGATTCTCCAAAATGGAGATCAAGAAAATCGTGGAAGCAGAAGGCAAAGATCCACCTCTACTTTGCGGGAGCTAATCACATAAAAAGGATCCCCAGATGACGTGAGATAGTGCAACAGCACGAATTCATCTCGTTAGAAAGAAATCCATTCACCCTGGGGATCATGTCAGTTTGAAGTCGTCCATATTTAATACCCATCTTAGTATCACTTCCAATTGTCCAAAGGAATTTACTCATTTTCTTCATCAGTCACAAATCTCAAGTTTTTCCCAAGCTCTTTAAACCAGTTTTGCCAGCACCAAGATAATTTACATATATGATAGACGTCACAACGCACCCAGATATAGACACGAATGTCCTTGTAGATGTATAAATTTGCAGATTTGTTAATTCAAAGGGAAACCTCTCCACATACCGAGTAATATTACTAAACCATCTGCCAAAGGCGAGTTGCTTATTTTAGGTACAAGAACACGACCATTTAAATAAGAGGTCGGCAGCGTCCCCACTATTTTCTCTTCTTTTTTTTTCTTTTTTTCTTTTTGGGGGTGGGAGTGGAGGTGGTTGGGGGAGGGAGGGAAACCTTAGACCTCGCGCGATGGCGAAATAAGTTATCTTATAGGAAGAAATAGACTGTCAGCTTACATGCAACACCCAAGAAACCTCACCATCATTTTGAAAATGATACCGCAATGACACTTACAAATACACCGTCGGAGGTGTTATGTTTCATCATCGAATGGAACTGTCCACTAAAATAAAGACTTTCTTCTATATAGAGATGTGCAGAGCAATCATACAGATCGATACAGATGAGGTTATACACTCAATAAATGGAGCTATATCACAACCCAAGAGGGAAAAAATTACCAAAAGAAGACAGTCTTCTCAATCTCAATGAGAAGCAAATCTAGTAAGAGTTTTCCATAAATGGAATCAACAGATGCTATTCTACAAAGGCACAACATTCCAACCGATAACTCAATAGCTTTCAACTTCTTTTACCTCGAGAGACGCTCAATTGCAGCAAGCGACGATGTTCTGCAACCTTTGGGAGAAATCAAATGGATTGTGTGTATCTATGCTCTATGTCTGCACATGTGCACAGTACATTTCATCAAGAAGACGTGCTACCATCTTCTGCATGAAGCAGACTAGCATTCCACCAAAAATATGACACGGTTGCCAACAATGCAGCGTTAAAAGATGCAAGATCGCTCCAGGATTTCAAAAGAGCTCCTCAGAATTTAATCTGTTCCAAGCTTCCTGAGCATTATTAAAACAACGATATCAGTAAAAGGTTATCCCTCAGACAAGAATTCTTCATTTGACTTGTGACTAGTTCCTCCACCTTTCAACAAATTACTTCCTACATAGTGGCACTAAGACAACCCACATTTACAAATATGTCCTGAAAGTTTATGGTGATAACATGCGCAATACCAACAGAGACATGACCCGTTAGGAAAATTTGATGTCCCAAATACCTTAAGGAGGTCAAACACTTTTTCAGCAACGTATTTCTGCTGAAGATTAGCACCTTTCTGCTGCACTTTATCAGGATGAATGCACAAGGTTGCTTTCCTGTATACCTTCTTCACCGCTGCAACAGTTATCAAATCTGTCAAAGACACAGGCTGCCAACCACATTCAGGCCAGAGCACCTACCAAAAATCAGAAAAAAGAAAAATCAGCCACTGCAAAATACAAATCAATGACCAAAATATCTATAGCGAAAGCAAATAATTTCTGTCAAACTGACTAATCAAATTTCAAACCAAAGTTTTCCATTTAGTAAACTGCAATAATCATCATTAGTTAAAAAGGGGAAACAAGTATCTACAACATACATATTGTAAACTTGAAAGCAAGGCCCGAAGGTTCCCCTCTTTGCCAGCAGCCCATCGCTTGATCTCCACATCCAATGTTTCAGAAATTCTCTGGAAATCACCCAAACCAATATTAAAGAGAGAATCTCACTAATTTGTAATTTTGACCAAGAATCATTGTAATTAAAGAGCTAATGTGGGATGAACATGAAATAATAGAGGAAATATGCAACCCATATACAATGATCATCAACAAAAAGTATTAATTCAAAAATCGAAACAAGCTTCAAATTTATTCTGCCATCTGCATTCAAATTTACTATTTCATGCCCTTCGTCATCTAAACTGTGTAGGACACATCAATGTACAAAAGCATCCACACTTACCTTGACAGCAGTAAGTGCATTCTTAAAGGCAATTCATAAGAAGCCATTTGTTGTTTACTTTTCCCCAAAAAGAAAAAAGAGATTTGGAATTCAAGGAGAAATATTCCTAGTCCAATTGCAGAAAATCCTTCAAAAATGAATGTCAAATAGTAGAACCCAAACAAAGCAAAACCTAGATAGAACCGCCAAATTCAACCTCTAACGAAAAAACCCAACAAAATCCAAAACGCACACAAATTATAGTAACCAATGTTATGATCTCCTCAGTAGGAGTCTAAATCTGTGTACCACCAGCTCCTGCGCAGCGCAGTTCAGAATGAGATGCTTCTTATATCTTCCTTTTTACCTGGCTCCTATCTATTAGGCCATACAAGACATTAAAAATCAATCACTAAGGAGAAAAAAAATTTGTTTTCAAATGTCATATCTATGTTCAATCAGTCTCAAAGAGTGGTAAAAGCAAGGGATTGATGTTGGAGAAAGTTGCAAACTGGTGAAAGATTCACTGACAGCATAAGTAAGTTTATTATACAGCATTAACAGCCAGTTGTTTTCAGCCCTTCTTTAGGGGAGTTTAAAGCCTGAACCTAACATTATTTTAAGACTGCAACATAGAAATTCAAGGATTAGCCAAGCTTTATGACAGGGCATACCCAATAATCATTACACCTGCAGAGTCTTGATAAGTTAGGTGACAGCAACAAGCTTTAGCAATAAGTAAAGCCATAAAGACTTGAATATGTCTTTCTGTATTGAAGCCACGATCTCAATACTCAAAAGTAGCACAGACACATAAAAAGAAACTTAAACAATAAGGAAATCACAACAGCATCTTACATGTCTCTCAGCCTGCTCCTTTGAACCTGAAGATCCCGCTGGTTCTTCTCAGCCAGGGCTTTTGCCTAAATAGGATAGACAAGACATAAATCTAAGAGAGAGGTCCATCAAACCAGTTCAAATAAGGCTAAAGTTTCAGCATCCATCATTCACGAGAGAATAACATAATGTCCCTTTAGCAACCATATACCGCTCGTTCTTGAGCCCTCTGCTGGCGTTCCAACCGAGCTTTACGTCTTTCTTCACTTTCTCCTTCAACTTCCTGAAAATCCCCAGATGATGCTACTCCTCCTTTTAATTAACAAAGGGAGTAACAGTTCAGTAAACAATCAAAACGAAAAGCATGTGAGAAAGCTTTTATCTCTCTGCGAAATTCATGCATGCTACCTCCAAAAATTGAAGAAAGATCGTCAACAATATTTGTGTTTGATGAAGCTTTTTTCATGCTTGATGAAGTAGATTCAGATGTCTTGGCCACATCAGGCCCCTTTCTGCTTTGTGACTGTGTTTCAAAGAAAGGATCCTGAGTCATCAAAAGTTGCAATAAGGAATCATTCATTTACGACCATTGTAAGGTCAAAAAATGCAGCAACTTAGCTCTAATTCATATACTCACTGTAGAATTGGCCCTGGGCCGCGGAGCACTGCTTGCTCGACCCATGCTGAAAAAAGATTCGAGATCATTATCATTCTTTTGTTGGTTGGCCCTAGCAGCCTTTTCTCGAGCCTCCGCAGCAGCCCTCTCTCGAGCCTCCACAGCAGCCCTCTCTCGAGCCTCTGCAGCAGCTCTCTCCACAGCAGCTCGTTCTGCTTTCATCCGTGCTTCAGCAGCTCTCCCCTGTGCTTCCCTATCCCTTGCTTCTGCAGCAGCCTTTTCAGCTCTTTCCCTTGCCTCTACAGCTGCTCTTTCACGGGCTTCAGCTTGTGCTCTAAACACTGCTGCCCTTTCTGCGCGCTCTCGAGCTTCAGCATTCACTTTATCCACAGCAGCCCTTTCAGCTTTCTGGCGAGCATCTGTAGCTGCTCTCTCACGTGCCTCAGCAGCTGCTCTCTCACGTGCCTCCCTCGTAGCCCTTCCCACGGCTTGTCTGGCCTTTTCCCTCTCAATCTCTCTTCTCTCCCTTTCCTTTTCAAGTCTCCTTTGTTCCCTCTCTTTTTCTTCTCTTTCTCTCTCTTTCTCAAGTCTCCTTTGCTCCCTCTCTTCCTCTTCCTTCTCCCTCTGCATCCTCTCGCGATCTAACCTCTCTTGCTTTTCCCGCAGAGCTCTCTCATCAGCATCCAGAAAATCCTCGTCCTTCTCGAGATGCACAGTGTCCCTACTTCTAGCAGTCTTACTACTCTCTCTTTCCCTTACCTCCTTTGCATGCCTAAACTTAGCCTCTGCCCTCTCCATGGCTTCTTTCATGGCTGCTGCAGATGCAGCAGCATCAGAGTTCATCCCCATCTCCTCACTATAAAAGCCGTTGGAATGATCATCAACATTATTTCTACTCCTGCCCATTGCAAAATCTCCCAATTCATCTATTGGAGATGAAGCTGAACTCCTAAAAGTAGGAGGAACTGACTTAGAATCCTCAAAATTTTGAGTGGAATTTGGGAATGAAGAAAACTCATTAACATTTCTCTTCGCATTTGCAGATCCAAAAGAGCTACTTCCTGCTCTTATGACTCGTGCTGGTCTTGGAGGAGGAGGTCTAGACGGCGGGGGCACACTCGTAGGTGGTGTAAAAAGAGGAATTTCTGATACCGTGAGCCATACCTCATCAGAGGATGAGACATGTTCCTCGTATCTTGGGGACATATCTACTGGACTACTGGCATCATTCGGACTGGCCTGTGCATAGGGAGGATCAGAAGCAGTTTGACCAGCAGACACGGGAGTACCTCGAGAAGCAGGAGGAATATCGAAAAAAGTTTTATTAGATTTAAGATCATTATCATCAGGAAAAGACTCTTCCACATAGTTGTCTGGACTCCTCCTAGAGCTGTGCTCTCTCCTCAAAGGACTTCTATCCTTGCCACTATTGGTTCTTTCAGATGAAAATGACGGCACAGATTTTCCCAAGCCATCAAATGGATCCATGTCATCATATACTCCCCCACTGGATACAGATGGAGCATCAGTTTTCATGCTCTCGGATTTCCCAAGCTTACTAAATTCTTCCAATGGGTCAGTGGAAAGGCCGGAAGATGAGGTCACATGGGGTGAGGTTGATCCCAATGACGCAAATGGATCTTCTGTCATTTTACTCGTGTGATGCGTTGGCTCAGAAGACCAAGTAGGCTCTGGCATTGGCCTGCGGGAAAAAGAGAAGTTGGTGCATGTACTGAGGAATATCTTATATATTTGTGAAACGGAAAAATAGGAAATGTAAAACTTCCAGCATAATTACAACAGACAAGATAGTGATCCCAGATCACAAGACCCAGTCATTCCATCCCAACCTCAATTGTGAAAAAACAAGCAAAACAGAAAATGGCCAATCCCCTTCCAAAAGATTAAGTATGCCAAATAACCTCACAAACTGCTACCAGATAACTGTTAACTTCATGATTTGGCTGTTGCTCTTGAAATGACCCTTAAACTTTATAACATTTAGATTTAGAAAGAACTCAGTCACTGCCATGTTAATTTTCGATATACTTACTGATCTCATCATGTCACATATTCAAATTCTTACTTATAATCTGAGAAAAATAGATAAATAACCCATTCGCTCCAATGGCACCCCCCCCCCACCCCCGCGGGCCCGGGGCAGTTTTTCCTTTTCTTTTTCACCTTCCAAAGGCTAGGTCCTAGTTGCGAATTTTTTCCACAGATCTACATAGTTAGAATATACAAACATTTCATGTAATCCATTGGCTGCAGTCGTAATTAGGCAACTGAATCAGAGTCAAAATTCTTTCGAATGTGATAAACTATACTACCAGTTCTCCTCTAGAACTAATAGTGTCTTCCAGGGTGATTCACATTACTTAGTTAAACTGAAAAATCTTCTGATGTCAGCATACTGAGGAGTTTATCATAAATGGTTGACAAAGCCAATCAAAAGCAAATCATCATAAGAATAGCATATGTTGTCTCCTAGTTTTTCCACTAACAAGGCATGGGTTATGCAAATCTTTGGCAAAATTTTGGCAAAATTTGCTGTATGTTTTACCGCTTATTAGTGTTTAGCAGTAGAATTTCCACGTCCGTACTATGAGTTACATTTTTTATTCAATTATATACATTTTCTTGAACAAAACGCATAGATTGGGAAACTTTGATCCTCCACCAATGCATACTACATTCTCATGGGATTTTATCCGATCCCATGAAGTCTGTAAGTTTTTAACCATCACTAGGAGGTTCATATTTGAGAAATCTGACCAAACTTGACCCAAATGTCATGTCAAGACTCCACATTACCCAAAGCTACAAAAAGATGAAATATATTAAAGTTAGCTTGTTCCAAGACATAAAATCTGATGGGTTCGACTGTTTTGGTGATACTGTTAGACTTAATCGAAAGTGGAACAGCTAAGGATATAGAATGAATATACCTTCACATTTCTGAGTAGGCACCTCCATGCTATAGAATGAATATCCATATCCATACTCATAACATCTCTCTCTCTCTCTCTCTCTCTCTCTCTCTCTCTCTCTCTCTCTCTCTCTCTCTCTCTCTCTAAAGAACTACGGCATGCACAGGACAATTTCAAAGGCAAAACAACATTCACCTTGACAATTGAGATCATAAACTAGTGGAATCACTCAAAAGGCATACAACTGCACAAAGTTGATGAAAGGGGTCATTAAAGGAGCTAACTTATTCATGCATCCAATGGAAGAAGTACAGAAATGAATGCATTCCAAGAAATAGGTTTAAGATTAGAAGAGCTTGTTTGCGATGGTATAGACTATGACGTCCAGTTGCTCTAGTGAGAAGACGTGATTATAGGGTCAAGAAACAACTAACAAAGAGTAGAAGAAAACCTAAAAAGACGTTATAGGAGACGCTAAAAAAATATGGGGAGTACCTAAGGTTAAAACTACAGAAAACTTTGTACCAAATAGAGAAAAATGGTATAAAAGCATTGAAATAGCTGACTCCACTTAGTCAGATAAAGTTATGAAAGTAGCAATCACAGTCTCCCAACATCTTTACAAAAAGTGAGAAGAAAATAAGTTTTCCCCTTCACAAATCCCAATTTCTACAAAAGAATATTGTTCTAAGAGCTAAAGAAAGGAAAGAAAAGGTAGATTCTGTGTTCAACACAGCACTTTTCCACATAGAGATCAAACTTTCCATTTCCAGTAAAAAGAATGTATAGACCATTTCATGCCGAATGCAATAGAGCACATCAAATAAAGATGCTTGATCATTGCCATGAAAATGCCGTGTTTATACTGTTAATCACAATAGGAAATAAAGAAATACTGATTGCGAGTTTGAAAGAGAAAAGGAAAGAATAGGTGATCAACTGAGCAAATTTTGGCAGTGAGAGCAGAAAGAAAAATCAGAGTAGCAGAATTTAAAGCAAACACTAGACACTATTTGTTTGGGCTTGTTAACGAGTGTCTTTGAGGCACTTGTTAAACATGTTTAATGAGAAAAAAATAAAACATTAACAGTGCATATCACAAAAACAGTCTGATTAAATGATAAGTCAATTCATTCTTCTTATATACGTATTGTCCTTCTCAATGTACTAAGGTATTCATATAATGATATCTTGGGAAAAACAAGTGGCAATTTCCTCAACATGTTGTGTTTGGGAAGGGTGTGGACTGTGCATGGGAGGAATTTGTGGGAATATAATAAGATTTGGAAGTCATTTTTGGAAATAAAAGAGAAAAAGTATGTCATAGGCCCATTAATCCACACTCTCTAATTTAAAGGGAAAAAAAAAATTATTTACAGGAAGGTACGAGATACGTATGCCGGTGACCTGCTCAGTATGGTACATATCTACTAATGAAGGTTATAAAAGTAATCAGTCTAACGTTTCTTCTCTATCATTCCTCCTAACCAAAAAAGCAAAAGAAAGTTAATTCTCAATCCCCATTTTCAATGGCCTTACTTCCCTTCCGTTACAATCCTCTTTCCTCCCACTTCTCTTCATGTCGAGCACAGCATAAAAGTGGGAACCCAACTTTCAAAAGTAACAAAGAACCAATAGATCATCCTGAAACGCTGATAGCTACTGCGTAGAGGTTACAACAAATTTATTTGGCCCTGGCAGTCAATGCATACCCTAAGATCGATAACAAATCCACTGAGATCATAAATGAAAACCAAAGAAAGAGAACCAACGTGCATAGTGCAAACAGCAGACAATGCTGCAAGATATTAAAAAACAGATAAACTAGTTAAATCAAACAATTGCCAACACTACCGGGATCAACCAAAGCTAGCTCTAGCTGGTGCAATCAAAATACGCTCAATTAGGAACAATGCTGACAAATACTAAATCTCTGCAGCAGTAGAAACACTTAAAAGTCCACAATGTAATCAAGAAACAGAGAACAAGACAATCAGCATATATACCTGTTTTTAGCAGGAGCACCACTTCCTCCAAACCCAGGAATTAAATCATCGTCAAAAGCAGGGACGCTCCGATCATATCCCTTACTCTTCGACTCACTTTCCTTCTTTCCAAATCCCCCCAAAAGATCGTCGAACCCACTATCTTCATTCCCTTTCCTCCGCGGCGGGGAATCGGAAATGGACCTGAAGACGTCCTCATATTTCACCCCGGAAGAGCTCTTGATCCCCGGAATGCCTTCGAATATATCATCGTCGTAGACAGGCTTATCGTACACCGGCGAGCCCGGCGATTTGGCGCTCGAAGCGAACATCGAGTCGAAATCGAATCCCGACCCGCCGCCGCCGCCGCCGCCGCCGCCGCCCTCCGATCTGGTCGCGCCCCTCGCATTGCCGCCGAAGAGGTCCCCGAAGTCGTCTAGGGTTTGGGACTTCGCATTGGGCTTCGAGCCGTAGGCGTGATCGGAACTGGCGGCGCGGCCGGATCGGGATCCGAGATCGAAGTCGAAGGCGGGCATGGGGCCGGGGCCGGGGCCGGGGCCGCCGCCGCCGCCGGAGGGTTTCATGGGGGCCGATTTGCCCTGGGGCTTGAAGCCGAAATCGGCGGTCAGGAGGGCGTCGAAGTCGTTCATTGCCGGGGCGGGTCGGGTAGGGCGATCGGGGCCTCGGACGATGACGGGAGGAGGGGTCGATCAAATCGGCGGATCTCCCCCTCGCCGGGAGATCGGACGGCCGGAAATCGGCAACAACGGAGCGGGGGAGAACTGGAGCAGAAGCTGAGATCTGATGAACGATGAAGATGATGAAGATGATGATGATGATGAGGATGGAGGGAGGGAGGGAGGGATAGAGAGAGAAAGAGAAAAAGAGAAAAAGAAAAAGAGAGAGGGGGAGGGATGGAGAGAGAGGTTGGGGCTTTGCTTTGCTTGCTCCTTCTCTGGGGAATGAAGGGGGGAGGGAGGGAGGGGGAGCATGAATTTTGGTTAAAAAAAAATCCAAGAGAAAGAAATAAATTGAGGGAAGGTGGTGGGGTGGGGTGTTTTCTTCCCTTATGGGCGCGTGGGGAGGGGATCTGACCTCTTCTTTCTCCCTTGTGGTGTGGCTTTGGTACGTTGTCCTCCTCTCTCTGTCTCATTCACCTCCCGCTCTTTATCTTTATTCTTTTGGATTTATATTACCAACGTCTCACATAATTATCCCACATTAATATCTGACCTAACGAGAGTCTTAAATTAATATACTTATCACAAATTTAAGGCAAATTAATTTTTGGATTTCCAAAAATCTTGTATTGATACTCATCTAATAAATTTAGAGTTAATATCCTAAAAACTTTAAATTAATACATCTGTAATAAATTTATCCTAAATTAATTTTTTTACCATAAAAACTCCAAATTTGTAGACTTTTGACAAATTACTAGAAATCGGTATACTTGTGATAAATTTATCCTCTATTAGTTTCCATTAATTTTACTGTCAAATTATTAAATTAAATGACACGTGACAGTTAATTGATATGTCAGTTTAGGATTTTACTCTGTTTATCACAATTTACAATCTTTGTTATATTAATCCAATGTCACAAATGTATCAATTTGGGATTTTTGACAGTCGAATAAATTAGTTTGAATAAATTTGTCATGAACATACCAGTTTAGGATTTTTCGTGATTAATGTGAAACAAATTTATCATGGGTGTACTTAATTTGGGGTTTTTCATAATCGAAAAATTAGTTTTGGGTGTTTTTATCACATGTATACCAATTTTGATTTTTCAGAATATTAACCCATAAATTTGCCCCCAGTTGATATGAATTTACACGTGAACTTGCCTTGTCAATTGAGTTATGGCCATCTGCCATTTAGTTTAGCAATTTCACGATAAGTAAATACTTGACAAAGACACCAATTTAGAATTTATGGTGACCTAATAATTAGTTTGGTATAAATTTGTTATATATATATCATATTTTGAAAATTTGATGATTCAAAAATTAGTTTGACATAAAATTGTTATAAATGTATGAAAAAAAAAAAAAAAATATGGTATCAAGCCTTTTTTTTTTTTTTTTTTTTAATTGTCATTTTTCCGTCTCTTGTCATCTGCATGTTTTGTCATCGATGAGAGAGTGAAATTGTGTGGAACTAAAGAGTGCCATTAACGACGGTCTTCTTTTCTTTTCTTTTTTTTCCCTTTTTCTAGTCCACGTTGAACTGGAGCAAGATTAATATTTGCTCAGAATGAAGTTAAGGGACCCACTGCTATCTCAACGAATACTTCAGAAACTTTAAAGTCTCCATTTAGGATAAGATAGAGGTGGATAAATTAAAGTAATTAATGGTTAAGTCATTTTAAATTCTATTTTTTTTTTTATTAAGAGGTTATACTATTCTATTAGTAAAAATACTTTTAAAATTTTCTTTTACCATTTGATTTTTTGTGATGTTATTACCACTAGTCAGCTTTCCAATACTTTTTTCCATACAAAATCAAAATGCTTATTTTTTTCATGTGGGAAATTAATATAGACGATTTTAAACTTGAGCTCAATATATAATATTATGCCTAAACTTTTAATTTATTAATGTAATTTTTGAACTTTAATCAAATATACAATGTCGTCTGTCATATTTTAAATTGTTCGATATGGTACATGTTCAATTTAGTTTAGATACTAAATTAAACATAAACAAAAAATTTGGGGATAATATTGAACAAATTAAAGTTCAGTTATTACATTGCATATTAATATGTTAAAGTTAAGAAATTATTTGTGATTATCCCCTTTGATGTCAATCTTGTTTGATTTTCATAAGCCAACTCTAACACATGCATGTTAAAAAAAAAAAAAAAAAAACGTGCCAAGTGGCAAAACGAGAATGAAAGACTTCAAGCTTTCAATTTATGTTTGGAGGTACAAAGAAATTGATAAATGACAGGCTCAAGCCCATAATGGTATTCTAACATAATAGCATTTTTCAGTTCACTCGCTTTACATTATTAGTATTAGTGAAATTTCTATTTCTATTTTTATCATTTAACTTAATTTTCCTAGCCATCTTACCACTTAATTCTATTATTATGAAATCGCTTTCTTGGCCATCTCATCACTTTCTTTTACTATCAAATCGCTTTCTAATTTATATAAATTTCTAGAATTAATTTGCCAAGAAAATCAAATCTGGAAAATGCAGAAGTTTCCTCCCTAAGAAAGCGAAACCTGTCCATCACTAATTCCGAGACCGTGTTTTAGCCTGGCCGTGTTTTTTACGTTTTTGTTTTGCTAGACTTTTTTTTTTCCAAAACTGTCGTTCTACCTTTTAAAAAAGCGCCATCGGCCGGCTTGTTCCGGTAGTAGTTTTTGCCGAGGTGAATTTGACCCGTTAAAAAATCATAAATCCACAACTTATTTTTGGCAATCTAAGTTGACTCTGTCTCTCTCTTCTCACCACACTCACATAAACACAGGCCGTCACACATATCCAGACACAACCAGCACCCGCACGACGCCATTGTAGGCTTGGGGGGATGGTGCCGGCAAACCATGGTGTGGCCGGCCCCGGCGCCGGCGCTTTAAGAGGCTGATTTCAGCATTCTTTTTCAACTTATTGACTTTAGTTCTTTAAACTCAGCATTTCCTCATTGGGACAAAATGAGGTCTTTCTAGCGAGGCAACCCATATCCTCATTTGTTTATTTTTGATTTCTTTATTCAACCCAGCATGATTTTAATGTGAACTAGGACAACCTATTTATCATAAATTAATTTACCACATTTCACAATTTTCAGGGACACATTTCACATTGATTTATCGATAAAATAATAAGCATTTTTACTACATTTTAGTAAGGGCAACCACTCGATAACACCATTCCCAAGTAATAACATGAGAACCTTCGTGCAATACCATCTGCTGGACATTCATGAGATAAATCTTGGTGTCAGTATTTTACCAGAACTAATGGTCAATGCAATGTCCATCTTTAATGAGAGGCTGCATGAGACTACTCGTCCATACTATGTTTGAAGTCTGTCTCGCAGCTTAAAAAAGTTTTCCCCTTGGTACAAAATACTGATGCCGGAATGTAAGTTTGAGTTGCTTCAGAGCCTTCTGTAGAAAGGCCGATGTAAAGCCCCTGTACTCACCATCCCGGCATCGACATGAGCAGACATAAAAACCCTAACCACCAGAGATGCCGCAAATTAGTGCCAGCACCGTAATATTTCCTTTCCATATCTTGTCATCACAGGATCACCAACCCATCCAGGGATGATAAATACTCCGGTATAATTAAACAGAAGCAATTACGGGAAGCAGTTCAGCAATAAGATTTAAGCTTCCCTCAAGCCTTACAAGCCTATTTAGCCACAAAAGTCAAGCCCCAGCCAAACTATTCACATTGGCATTAAGTTCTAATATGAGGATTCAACTATCAAAATAGAAGAACAAAGGCCAGCAGCGCAAGTCCCTGCAAGGAGAGATTATTTACAAAAAAGAAAAAAACTAGGTGGAGAAGTTGAAACCAAACTACGCAGATGGCGCAACCTTGTTGGCCAGTATTAGAGTCTCAAAAGGATTGGCTATCATGAAGCATCTTTCAAGCGATCACATTTGCATCTGCCTGACATCAGTCTCGGGAACACTCACATCATTTCTGATTTCCTGCCACTGAACCTAGCAATAGGAAAAGCAAATCAATGATCTAACCTGTCTCATTACAAGCTAGCACCTTGTTATGCTGAACTTAATAGCTTTGTCAATTACATTATCTAGCCTTAACTGCATTTTCTTTCTTTTATTGGTCAAGTAAACTAATTGCAATCCTAAAGATAACAAGTAGAACTAGTCTCTGTATTAACAGACTCAATGGCAGAGATGTCATGGTCAGGAACATCACTAGATTTGTGGCTCCACATGTTCACATCAGCAACAATTGTGGTATTAGAATTTTAAGAGCCAGTGACTTACTGTTTCATCAGGAACAAGGGCATATCTCTCTGATGGGGAGACCCATGTTTTTCCTGTGTAAAGTTTCCGTGCAAAAAGATGCAAATATTGGGTGAATAGTGAGTAAACATGTGGTAAAAGGCAGGGAAAATCAAGATCATTAAGCACCTGATGAGAGATCAAGGTTTGAGGACTGAATTTGCTGTCCACTAGATCCATCAACACTCAAAGCCTCTATTATCTTTGGCATGTTCCTACACATTTTCAAGCAATTATCATCAGTAAGCAGAGATTCAGCAACAACTTCTTAATCGCACAGACATGAAGTAATGTAGACCATGCTCATTATGAGCAGGTAAAAGTCTTATATTTTCCTTTTGCATTCTTTCAGATAATCATCAGCTCCCTAACACGACCATGTATCTTCACTGTTACCACCGTTATATATTCCATAGAACAGTGACTATGATCTAGATCAATCAATATAGTTTTGAAAAATGTCAGCTGACCAGAAAAGAAACCAAGGATAGTTATTTGTTTTTTTCTTGAGCTTTCATGTCTCCAACTCAATGCATTTGACTATTAGAATATTACAGAGATGAACCCAACTTGGACTGTAAATCATAAAAGAATATACCTATTAAACCGATCACAGGAATACTAATTATGAGACCTATTATCCAGAGAGGCATCCTTCCAATAGTATCGGCCATTCAGTCTACCCAAAGAAGAACCCACATAAACAGATGGCACACTCAAGAGTCACCATGTCCATCTAGTACCAGATACTTTCACTTCTTAGGCATGGTAAGAGAACTCAAGACTTGATTCAATCAATTCATCACCAGAGTAAACATCCCAGCAAGGGGTGACAACATACTATCTTATGATCATTTCCTAGGCCCAGATTAAAGATTCTTCTTCATATTCAAATAATAGTTCCTTGATAGATGCCATAAGGAAGGTGTACACTCGCACCATTTTCCCAATAGTTTGTAAATGAACAGTGAGAGTTCTCTCAGGAAAGAAGCAATGAAGTTACATCAAAGCATATAATGACTGTATGTAGCAACCCACAGGGTACAGAGTTCATTGCTCTTAAATGATGCCACAAGCATAAGCAGCAATAACCAAAAAATGCATGTAGACACTTTTACCTATCAACAGATTCCCCATGCCCAAGCTGTCCATTAGTTCCTCTACCCCAGGAGAAAACATTGCCTTGTTCAGTAACAGCTAGTGTGTGCCTCCATCCACATGAAACCTGAACCACTTTCTGTCTCAAAGGAAAAGAACAAAGAACATATTAGCACCAGAAGTAGGAAAAGACAACGAGGATGATGAGTCGCACACTCATGCATGCAGGAAAGAAAAACCCACAAAACTGAAAATAAATGCCATGAACTATCTCATCAGTTATCCCAATATATGGAAATAAGGATGTGCCTGCTCATTAGGGATTTTGA